>NC_132890.1:15462316-15494816 GCF_030463535.1 Salminus brasiliensis | reverse complement strand
GTATTGAGTTTTTTTAAAATTCTCCTCCCAGACCTGCCTGCATCTACAACAGTTGTTCTTTTGTCCCCCTAAAGCTTCACAGAGCTCTTTGAACTTGACATGGCGACGCCACTTCCCTAAGTCAAAAGGCTGGCTGGCCCACTCAGCCCGAGCCTGCTTCACCGGCATCCCTGCGACTCGCAACTCACCTCAGAGCGATGCTTCGCCCGGCGTGCTAGCGTGAGCTTTTTTCTTTTTTTTTTTTTGCCCGGCTTCCATATTGGTAGGAAGTAGCCTCTGCATTTATCCCGTATTCCTGTTGTACCTTAGTATGTGGAATTTAGGGGTGTAAATAAAAGGAGCCAAGACAGTTGAGAAAGATTTGTGATTTTGTAATTGTCCCGTTTCACAAGCCCATTCGACTCATGTGGCTTATGTGACTTTTATGTTGACAAGGCCGAGTCTGGCGGCCGGCGTTAGCCTTTGTTGCTGAATGTTCAAGTGTCAGCCAAAAGAGCAAGTTTTGTTGTTTTATTTTTTTGTGAAAAGAGAAGGAGGACAGGAGAGAGCAATGAAATGTGTGATTGGTTTGAATGAGCTTGGTGGGGTTGCTTTGGAAGTAAGAAAGGAGGGCGAGTAAATGTGTGTCCCCTGTAGTGTGGAAAAGGCAGCCGTCTTTTGCCGCATGCTTATAAATAGGCTGAGTGGAAGCAGTGCTCTCGCTTACGGCCATACCACCCTGAGCACGCCCGATCTCGTCTGATCTCGGAAGCTAAGCAGGGTCGGGCCTGGTTAGTACTTGGATGGGAGACCACCTGGGAATACCGGGTGCTGTAAGCTTTTGCCATCCTCAAGCACTTACATGCACATTCTTTCACTTGCTTTTCTTACTTTTACTCCATCTTACTTTACGCTTTCACAAATCTACAACGCATTACCCTTTCTTTTACATGTACGTCCTTGTGTTACATTTCATACGGTCTTTGGAGTCTTCAGAGTCGAAACATTTCAGCGTCAGATGCCGTTTAAGCCCACCTGCATGGCCTGCCATGGGATGGAAACCAATCAGTTGTAGTTTGGCTTAATTATAGCCAGTTGCTCTCAAAACAAAACACTGGAAAATATTCAACAAGAACTCTGTGGAGGGAATGCTGTGGATAAAAGTAACCCAAGCCTGCCAGTAGGGGTCAGTGTACGTTTGAGGAAACTGACAACATGGGGGGGAAAGTCTGTTACAGGATGTCAACGCAGAGCAGAACTACAACCAATCACAGTTACAGCTCATGGGTGGGACAAGCCCAATATTTGCTGTTAAAAACAAACAAACAAACAAAAAAACACCTGCTAATTTAGATCACTTACTTAGGTCACATTAAAGCAACACATCACGAAAGGGAGTGAGCCGTGGGGCAATAACAGCACCGTTTCGTCACAGCCGTGATGTTTATTTCACCGTTACACGCAACCTCAAGTCATGGGCCGCCATTCATGGGTCCCCGTTCTCGTTTCGGGGGGCTGATTTCCAGTTGTATTGAGTTTTTTTAAAATTCTCCTCCCAGACCTGCCTGCATCTACAACAGTTGTTCTTTTGTCCCCCTAAAGCTTCACAGAGCTCTTTGAACTTGACATGGCGACGCCACTTCCCTAAGTCAAAAGGCTGGCTGGCCCACTCAGCCCGAGCCTGCTTCACCGGCATCCCTGCGACTCGCAACTCACCTCAGAGCGATGCTTCGCCCGGCGTGCTAGCGTGAGCTTTTTTCTTTTTTTTTTTTTGCCCGGCTTCCATATTGGTAGGAAGTAGCCTCTGCATTTATCCCGTATTCCTGTTGTACCTTAGTATGTGGAATTTAGGGGTGTAAATAAAAGGAGCCAAGACAGTTGAGAAAGATTTGTGATTTTGTAATTGTCCCGTTTCACAAGCCCATTCGACTCATGTGGCTTATGTGACTTTTATGTTGACAAGGCCGAGTCTGGCGGCCGGCGTTAGCCTTTGTTGCTGAATGTTCAAGTGTCAGCCAAAAGAGCAAGTTTTGTTGTTTTATTTTTTTTGTGAAAAGAGAAGGAGGACAGGAGAGAGCAATGAAATGTGTGATTGGTTTGAATGAGCTTGGTGGGGTTGCTTTGGAAGTAAGAAAGGAGGGCGAGTAAATGTGTGTCCCCTGTAGTGTGGAAAAGGCAGCCGTCTTTTGCCGCATGCTTATAAATAGGCTGAGTGGAAGCAGTGCTCTCGCTTACGGCCATACCACCCTGAGCACGCCTGATCTCGTCTGATCTCGGAAGCTAAGCAGGGTAGGGCCTGGTTAGTACTTGGATGGGAGACCACCTGGGAATACCGGGTGTTGTAAGCTTTTGCCATCCTCAAGCACTTACATGCACATTCTTTCACTTGCTTTTCTTACTTTTACTCCATCTTACTTTACGCTTTCACAAATCTACAACGCATTACCCTTTCTTTTACATGTACGTCCTTGTGTTACATTTCATACGGTCTTTGGAGTCTTCAGAGTCGAAACATTTCAGCGTCAGATGCCGTTTAAGCCCACCTGCATGGCCTGCCATGGGATGGAAACCAATCAGTTGTAGTTTGGCTTAATTATAGCCAGTTGCTCTCAAAACAAAACACTGGAAAATATTCAACAAGAACTCTGTGGAGGGAATGCTGTGGATAAAAGTAACCCAAGCCTGCCAGTAGGGGTCAGTGTACGTTTGAGGAAACTGACAACATGGGGGGGAAAGTCTGTTACAGGATGTCAACGCAGAGCAGAACTACAACCAATCACAGTTACAGCTCATGGGTGGGACAAGCCCAATATTTGCTGTTAAAAACAAACAAACAAACAAAAAAACACCTGCTAATTTAGATCACTTACTTAGGTCACATTAAAGCAACACATCACGAAAGGGAGTGAGCCGTGGGGCAATAACAGCACCGTTTCGTCACAGCCGTGATGTTTATTTCACCGTTACACGCAACCTCAAGTCATGGGCCGCCATTCATGGGTCCCCGTTCTCGTTTCGGGGGGCTGATTTCCAGTTGTATTGAGTTTTTTTTAAATTCTCCTCCCAGACCTGCCTGCATCTACAACAGTTGTTCTTTTGTCCCCCTAAAGCTTCACAGAGCTCTTTGAACTTGACATGGCGACGCCACTTCCCTAAGTCAAAAGGCTGGCTGGCCCACTCAGCCCGAGCCTGCTTCACCGGCATCCCTGCGACTCGCAACTCACCTCAGAGCGATGCTTCGCCCGGCGTGCTAGCGTGAGCTTTTTTCTTTTTTTTTTTTTTGCCCGGCTTCCATATTGGTAGGAAGTAGCCTCTGCATTTATCCCGTATTCCTGTTGTACCTTAGTATGTGGAATTTAGGGGTGTAAATAAAAGGAGCCAAGACAGTTGAGAAAGATTTGTGATTTTGTAATTGTCCCGTTTCACAAGCCCATTCGACTCATGTGGCTTATGTGACTTTTATGTTGACAAGGCCGAGTCTGGCGGCCGGCGTTAGCCTTTGTTGCTGAATGTTCAAGTGTCAGCCAAAAGAGCAAGTTTTGTTGTTTTATTTTTTTTGTGAAAAGAGAAGGAGGACAGGAGAGAGCAATGAAATGTGTGATTGGTTTGAATGAGCTTGGTGGGGTTGCTTTGGAAGTAAGAAAGGAGGGCGAGTAAATGTGTGTCCCCTGTAGTGTGGAAAAGGCAGCCGTCTTTTGCCGCATGCTTATAAATAGGCTGAGTGGAAGCAGTGCTCTCGCTTACGGCCATACCACCCTGAGCACGCCAGATCTCGTCTGATCTCGGAAGCTAAGCAGGGTCGGGCCTGGTTAGTACTTGGATGGGAGACCGCCTGGGAATACCAGGTGCTGTAAGCTTTTGCCATCCTCAAGCACATTCTTTCACTTGCTTTTCTTACTTTTACTCCATCTTACTTTACGCTTTCACAAATCTACAACGCATTACCCTTTCTTTTACATGTACGTCCTTGTGTTACATTTCATACGGTCTTTGGAGTCTTCAGAGTCGAAACATTTCAGCGTCAGATGCCGTTTAAGCCCACCTGCATGGCCTGCCATGGGATGGAAACCAATCAGTTGTAGTTTGGCTTAATTATAGCCAGTTGCTCTCAAAACAAAACACTGGAAAATATTCAACAAGAACTCTGTGGAGGGAATGCTGTGGATAAAAGTAACCCAAGCCTGCCAGTAGGGGTCAGTGTACGTTTGAGGAAACTGACAACATGGGGGGGAAAGTCTGTTACAGGATGTCAACGCAGAGCAGAACTACAACCAATCACAGTTACAGCTCATGGGTGGGACAAGCCCAATATTTGCTGTTAAAAACAAACAAACAAACAAAAAAACACCTGCTAATTTAGATCACTTACTTAGGTCACATTAAAGCAACACATCACGAAAGGGAGTGAGCCGTGGGGCAATAACAGCACCGTTTCGTCACAGCCGTGATGTTTATTTCACCGTTACACGCAACCTCAAGTCATGGGCCGCCATTCATGGGTCCCCGTTCTCGTTTCGGGGGGCTGATTTCCAGTTGTATTGAGTTTTTTTAAAATTCTCCTCCCAGACCTGCCTGCATCTACAACAGTTGTTCTTTTGTCCCCCTAAAGCTTCACAGAGCTCTTTGAACTTGACATGGCGACGCCACTTCCCTAAGTCAAAAGGCTGGCTGGCCCACTCAGCCCGAGCCTGCTTCACCGGCATCCCTGCGACTCGCAACTCACCTCAGAGCGATGCTTCGCCCGGCGTGCTAGCGTGAGCTTTTTTCTTTTTTTTTTTTTGCCCGGCTTCCATATTGGTAGGAAGTAGCCTCTGCATTTATCCCGTATTCCTGTTGTACCTTAGTATGTGGAATTTAGGGGTGTAAATAAAAGGAGCCAAGACAGTTGAGAAAGATTTGTGATTTTGTAATTGTCCCGTTTCACAAGCCCATTCGACAAATCACAAATTTCACAAATCTACAACGCATTACCCTTTCTTTTACATGTACGTCCTTGTGTTACATTTCATACGGTCTTTGGAGTCTTCAGAGTCGAAACATTTCAGCGTCAGATGCCGTTTAAGCCCACCTGCATGGCCTGCCATGGGATGGAAACCAATCAGTTGTAGTTTGGCTTAATTATAGCCAGTTGCTCTCAAAACAAAACACTGGAAAATATTCAACAAGAACTCTGTGGAGGGAATGCTGTGGATAAAAGTAACCCAAGCCTGCCAGTAGGGGTCAGTGTACGTTTGAGGAAACTGACAACATGGGGGGGAAAGTCTGTTACAGGATGTCAACGCAGAGCAGAACTACAACCAATCACAGTTACAGCTCATGGGTGGGACAAGCCCAATATTTGCTGTTAAAAACAAACAAACAAACAAAAAAACACCTGCTAATTTAGATCACTTACTTAGGTCACATTAAAGCAACACATCACGAAAGGGAGTGAGCCGTGGGGCAATAACAGCACCGTTTCGTCACAGCCGTGATGTTTATTTCACCGTTACACGCAACCTCAAGTCATGGGCCGCCATTCATGGGTCCCCGTTCTCGTTTCGGGGGGCTGATTTCCAGTTGTATTGAGTTTTTTTAAAATTCTCCTCCCAGACCTGCCTGCATCTACAACAGTTGTTCTTTTGTCCCCCTAAAGCTTCACAGAGCTCTTTGAACTTGACATGGCGACGCCACTTCCCTAAGTCAAAAGGCTGGCTGGCCCACTCAGCCCGAGCCTGCTTCACCGGCATCCCTGCGACTCGCAACTCACCTCAGAGCGATGCTTCGCCCGGCGTGCTAGCGTGAGCTTTTTTCTTTTTTTTTTTTTTGCCCGGCTTCCATATTGGTAGGAAGTAGCCTCTGCATTTATCCCGTATTCCTGTTGTACCTTAGTATGTGGAATTTAGGGGTGTAAATAAAAGGAGCCAAGACAGTTGAGAAAGATTTGTGATTTTGTAATTGTCCCGTTTCACAAGCCCATTCGACTCATGTGGCTTATGTGACTTTTATGTTGACAAGGCCGAGTCTGGCGGCCGGCGTTAGCCTTTGTTGCTGAATGTTCAAGTGTCAGCCAAAAGAGCAAGTTTTGTTGTTTTATTTTTTTTGTGAAAAGAGAAGGAGGACAGGAGAGAGCAATGAAATGTGTGATTGGTTTGAATGAGCTTGGTGGGGTTGCTTTGGAAGTAAGAAAGGAGGGCGAGTAAATGTGTGTCCCCTGTAGTGTGGAAAAGGCAGCCGTCTTTTGCCGCATGCTTATAAATAGGCTGAGTGGAAGCAGTGCTCTCGCTTACGGCCATACCACCCTGAGCACGCCAGATCTCGTCTGATCTCGGAAGCTAAGCAGGGTTGGGCCTGGTTAGTACTTGGATGGGAGACCGCCTGGGAATACCAGGTGCTGTAAGCTTTTGCCATCCTCAAGCACATTCTTTCACTTGCTTTTCTTACTTTTACTCCATCTTACTTTACGCTTTCACAAATCTACAACGCATTACCCTTTCTTTTACATGTACGTCCTTGTGTTACATTTCATACGGTCTTTGGAGTCTTCAGAGTCGAAACATTTCAGCGTCAGATGCCGTTTAAGCCCACCTGCATGGCCTGCCATGGGATGGAAACCAATCAGTTGTAGTTTGGCTTAATTATAGCCAGTTGCTCTCAAAACAAAACACTGGAAAATATTCAACAAGAACTCTGTGGAGGGAATGCTGTGGATAAAAGTAACCCAAGCCTGCCAGTAGGGGTCAGTGTACGTTTGAGGAAACTGACAACATGGGGGGGAAAGTCTGTTACAGGATGTCAACGCAGAGCAGAACTACAACCAATCACAGTTACAGCTCATGGGTGGGACAAGCCCAATATTTGCTGTTAAAAACAAACAAACAAACAAAAAAACACCTGCTAATTTAGATCACTTACTTAGGTCACATTAAAGCAACACATCACGAAAGGGAGTGAGCCGTGGGGCAATAACAGCACCGTTTCGTCACAGCCGTGATGTTTATTTCACCGT
Source organism: Salminus brasiliensis (assembly GCF_030463535.1). Lineage (NCBI taxonomy): Eukaryota > Metazoa > Chordata > Actinopteri > Characiformes > Bryconidae > Salminus > Salminus brasiliensis. The sequence continues at coordinate 15,487,849 of NC_132890.1, read as the reverse complement.
TACACGCAACCTCAAGTCATGGGCCGCCATTCATGGGTCCCCGTTCTCGTTTCGGGGGGCTGATTTCCAGTTGTATTGAGTTTTTTTTAAATTCTCCTCCCAGACCTGCCTGCATCTACAACAGTTGTTCTTTTGTCCCCCTAAAGCTTCACAGAGCTCTTTGAACTTGACATGGCGACGCCACTTCCCTAAGTCAAAAGGCTGGCTGGCCCACTCAGCCCGAGCCTGCTTCACCGGCATCCCTGCGACTCGCAACTCACCTCAGAGCGATGCTTCGCCCGGCGTGCTAGCGTGAGCTTTTTTCTTTTTTTTTTTTTGCCCGGCTTCCATATTGGTAGGAAGTAGCCTCTGCATTTATCCCGTATTCCTGTTGTACCTTAGTATGTGGAATTTAGGGGTGTAAATAAAAGGAGCCAAGACAGTTGAGAAAGATTTGTGATTTTGTAATTGTCCCGTTTCACAAGCCCATTCGACTCATGTGGCTTATGTGACTTTTATGTTGACAAGGCCGAGTCTGGCGGCCGGCGTTAGCCTTTGTTGCTGAATGTTCAAGTGTCAGCCAAAAGAGCAAGTTTTGTTGTTTTATTTTTTTTGTGAAAAGAGAAGGAGGACAGGAGAGAGCAATGAAATGTGTGATTGGTTTGAATGAGCTTGGTGGGGTTGCTTTGGAAGTAAGAAAGGAGGGCGAGTAAATGTGTGTCCCCTGTAGTGTGGAAAAGGCAGCCGTCTTTTGCCGCATGCTTATAAATAGGCTGAGTGGAAGCAGTGCTCTCGCTTACGGCCATACCACCCTGAGCACGCCCGATCTCGTCTGATCTCGGAAGCTAAGCAGGGTTGGGCCTGGTTAGTACTTGGATGGGAGACCGCCTGGGAATACCAGGTGCTGTAAGCTTTTGCCATCCTCAAGCACATTCTTTCACTTGCTTTTCTTACTTTTACTCCATCTTACTTTACGCTTTCACAAATCTACAACGCATTACCCTTTCTTTTACATGTACGTCCTTGTGTTACATTTCATACGGTCTTTGGAGTCTTCAGAGTCGAAACATTTCAGCGTCAGATGCCGTTTAAGCCCACCTGCATGGCCTGCCATGGGATGGAAACCAATCAGTTGTAGTTTGGCTTAATTATAGCCAGTTGCTCTCAAAACAAAACACTGGAAAATATTCAACAAGAACTCTGTGGAGGGAATGCTGTGGATAAAAGTAACCCAAGCCTGCCAGTAGGGGTCAGTGTACGTTTGAGGAAACTGACAACATGGGGGGGAAAGTCTGTTACAGGATGTCAACGCAGAGCAGAACTACAACCAATCACAGTTACAGCTCATGGGTGGGACAAGCCCAATATTTGCTGTTAAAAACAAACAAACAAACAAAAAAACACCTGCTAATTTAGATCACTTACTTAGGTCACATTAAAGCAACACATCACGAAAGGGAGTGAGCCGTGGGGCAATAACAGCACCGTTTCGTCACAGCCGTGATGTTTATTTCACCGTTACACGCAACCTCAAGTCATGGGCCGCCATTCATGGGTCCCCGTTCTCGTTTCGGGGGGCTGATTTCCAGTTGTATTGAGTTTTTTAAAAATTCTCCTCCCAGACCTGCCTGCATCTACAACAGTTGTTCTTTTGTCCCCCTAAAGCTTCACAGAGCTCTTTGAACTTGACATGGCGACGCCACTTCCCTAAGTCAAAAGGCTGGCTGGCCCACTCAGCCCGAGCCTGCTTCACCGGCATCCCTGCGACTCGCAACTCACCTCAGAGCGATGCTTCGCCCGGCGTGCTAGCGTGAGCTTTTTTCTTTTTTTTTTTTTGCCCGGCTTCCATATTGGTAGGAAGTAGCCTCTGCATTTATCCCGTATTCCTGTTGTACCTTAGTATGTGGAATTTAGGGGTGTAAATAAAAGGAGCCAAGACAGTTGAGAAAGATTTGTGATTTTGTAATTGTCCCGTTTCACAAGCCCATTCGACTCATGTGGCTTATGTGACTTTTATGTTGACAAGGCCGAGTCTGGCGGCCGGCGTTAGCCTTTGTTGCTGAATGTTCAAGTGTCAGCCAAAAGAGCAAGTTTTGTTGTTTTATTTTTTTGTGAAAAGAGAAGGAGGACAGGAGAGAGCAATGAAATGTGTGATTGGTTTGAATGAGCTTGGTGGGGTTGCTTTGGAAGTAAGAAAGGAGGGCGAGTAAATGTGTGTCCCCTGTAGTGTGGAAAAGGCAGCCGTCTTTTGCCGCATGCTTATAAATAGGCTGAGTGGAAGCAGTGCTCTCGCTTACGGCCATACCACCCTGAGCACGCCCGATCTCGTCTGATCTCGGAAGCTAAGCAGGGTCGGGCCTGGTTAGTACTTGGATGGGAGACCACCTGGGAATACCGGGTGCTGTAAGCTTTTGCCATCCTCAAGCACTTACATGCACATTCTTTCACTTGCTTTTCTTACTTTTACTCCATCTTACTTTACGCTTTCACAAATCTACAACGCATTACCCTTTCTTTTACATGTACGTCCTTGTGTTACATTTCATACGGTCTTTGGAGTCTTCAGAGTCGAAACATTTCAGCGTCAGATGCCGTTTAAGCCCACCTGCATGGCCTGCCATGGGATGGAAACCAATCAGTTGTAGTTTGGCTTAATTATAGCCAGTTGCTCTCAAAACAAAACACTGGAAAATATTCAACAAGAACTCTGTGGAGGGAATGCTGTGGATAAAAGTAACCCAAGCCTGCCAGTAGGGGTCAGTGTACGTTTGAGGAAACTGACAACATGGGGGGGAAAGTCTGTTACAGGATGTCAACGCAGAGCAGAACTACAACCAATCACAGTTACAGCTCATGGGTGGGACAAGCCCAATATTTGCTGTTAAAAACAAACAAACAAACAAAAAAACACCTGCTAATTTAGATCACTTACTTAGGTCACATTAAAGCAACACATCACGAAAGGGAGTGAGCCGTGGGGCAATAACAGCACCGTTTCGTCACAGCCGTGATGTTTATTTCACCGTTACACGCAACCTCAAGTCATGGGCCGCCATTCATGGGTCCCCGTTCTCGTTTCGGGGGGCTGATTTCCAGTTGTATTGAGTTTTTTTAAAATTCTCCTCCCAGACCTGCCTGCATCTACAACAGTTGTTCTTTTGTCCCCCTAAAGCTTCACAGAGCTCTTTGAACTTGACATGGCGACGCCACTTCCCTAAGTCAAAAGGCTGGCTGGCCCACTCAGCCCGAGCCTGCTTCACCGGCATCCCTGCGACTCGCAACTCACCTCAGAGCGATGCTTCGCCCGGCGTGCTAGCGTGAGCTTTTTTCTTTTTTTTTTTTTTGCCCGGCTTCCATATTGGTAGGAAGTAGCCTCTGCATTTATCCCGTATTCCTGTTGTACCTTAGTATGTGGAATTTAGGGGTGTAAATAAAAGGAGCCAAGACAGTTGAGAAAGATTTGTGATTTTGTAATTGTCCCGTTTCACAAGCCCATTCGACTCATGTGGCTTATGTGACTTTTATGTTGACAAGGCCGAGTCTGGCGGCCGGCGTTAGCCTTTGTTGCTGAATGTTCAAGTGTCAGCCAAAAGAGCAAGTTTTGTTGTTTTATTTTTTTTGTGAAAAGAGAAGGAGGACAGGAGAGAGCAACAAGCCGGTCATCACAACAGTGAAGAGGTGGACCAGTGGAGACATTGAGAAGCTGCAGGGCTGCTTCGAATCCACAGACTGGGCTGTGTTTGAGGAGGCGACAGACGGACTGGACGAATACACAGACACTGTGACGTCATACATCAGTTTCTGTGAAGACAGCTGTATCTCAACTAAATCACAGGTGAGATACAGTAACAACAAACCCTGGTTTACTGCTGAACTCAAACAGCTTCGGAGGGAAAAGGAGGAAGCGTTCAGGAGTGGAGATAGAACTGTCTTTAAGGAGGCCAAATACAGACTGGAGAAAGGGATTAGAGCTGCGAAGAGCAAGTACTCAGAGCAGCTGAACAGACACATCACTGCTAACGACCCATCTTCAGCCTGGAAAGGCCTACAGCTTCTCACTGGTCACAAGGTGAGAAAGACCCCCCTCCTCCTGAACGACCGACACCTCACCAACGACCTGAATGAGTTCTACTGCAGATTTGAACTCACAAAAGACAATCGGACCGTCTACCACCCATCACCCCCCTCCACCTCCACCCCCACCCTGGCCCTCTCACCTCTGCCTCCTGCTCATCTCTGCATCAACCGGCAGGATGTTCACAGGCTCTTCAGCAGACAGAAGGTGAGGAAAGCCCCCGGGCCCGACTCAGTCTCTCCATCCACCCTAAAACACTGCTGTGACCAACTAGCTCCAGTGTTTACAGACATTTTTAACAGATCACTGGAACTCTGCTCTGTTCCAGCCTGCTTCAAAACCTCCACCATCATTCCAGTTCCCAAGAAATCCACCATCACCGGACTGAATGATTACAGGCCTGTCGCCCTGACCTCTGTAGTCATGAAGGTCTTTGAACGCCTGATCCTAGCCCACCTGAAGTCCATCACAGATCCCCTGCTGGACCCCCTGCAGTTTGCGTACCGAGCAAACAGGTCTGTCGATGATGTGGTCAACCTGACCCTGCACTTTATCCTGCAACATCTCGACAGCCATGGAAACTATGCTAGGGTTTTGTTTGTGGACTTTAGCTCGGCTTTTAACACTGTTGTGCCGCAGCTTCTTCAGGCCAAGCTCTCCCAGCTGTCAGTGCCAGACTCCATGTGTCGGTGGATCGTGGATTTTCTGACAGACAGGAGACAGCAGGTGCGGCTGGGGAAGCACAATTCAGACCTCCGGACACTCAGTACTGGAGTCCCTCAGGGTTGTGTTCTTTCACCCCTTCTCTTCAGCCTCTACACTAATGATTGTGTCTCCAAAGATCCAGCTGTAAAGATCCTGAAATTTGCAGATGACTCCACTCTGGTGGGCCTCATAGCCAACGGTGATGAGTCTGCTTACAGAAAGGAAATTGAGCAGCTGGTGTCCTGGTGCAGCAACAACCACCTGCTGCTAAACACAGAAAAGACTGTAGAGATGGTGGTGGACTTCCGACGCAATCCACCCACCCTTCCCCCCCTCCACATCAACAACACTGCAGTATCAATGGTGGAGTCACTCAAGTTCCTGGGCACCACCATTTCCAGAGACTTGAAATGGGAGAAAAACACCATCTCCATCATCAAGAAAGCTCAACAAAGAATGTACTTCTTGAGACAGCTCAAGAAATTCAACCTGCCACAGACCCTGATGATCCAGTTCTACACAGCGATCATCGAGTCCATTATCACAGCCTCCATAACTATCTGGTTTGGTTCCTCCACCTCACAAGAAAGAACCAAACTCCAGCGCATCATCAGGACAGCAGAGAGGATCATAGGATGTAACCTGCCATCACTTCAGCAGATCTACTCCAGCAGGATGAGGAAGCGGGCTGGCAAGATTACATCTGACCCCTCACATCCTGGACACCTCCTCTTCCAGACACTCCCCTCGGGTAGAAGACTGCGGTCCATCAAAACCAGCACAACACGTCATGCTAACAGCTTCTTCCCCAGAGCTGTAGCGCTCCTCAATCACAGTGGTCACCTCCCACTGTAAACCTCTAAACTTACAACTGAACTGTACCAAACCGGACTGAACAGTTATTTGCACTCTGCCTATTTTGCACTATGACTATTTGCACACCTGTACAGATGTCCTTTTCTTTTCTGTAAATATATTTTTCAGCTCTTTATTACCTTTATTACCTTTAGTACTTTCTACTTTTTTTAATTTATCCCCTACCCTATTTATTGTTTAGTGTCATTTTCCTTTAGTTTAAGACTGTGTTCTGTGTTTCTTGCTACTTGTCATGCGTGTTGCTCTCACCAAGACAAATTCCTTGTATGGGTAACATACTTGGTGAAATAAAGAGATTCTGATTCTGATTCTGATTCTGATTCAATGAAATGTGTGATTGGTTTGAATGAGCTTGGTGGGGTTGCTTTGGAAGTAAGAAAGGAGGGCGAGTAAATGTGTGTCCCCTGTAGTGTGGAAAAGGCAGCCGTCTTTTGCCGCATGCTTATAAATAGGCTGAGTGGAAGCAGTGCTCTCGCTTACGGCCATACCACCCTGAGCACGCCCGATCTCGTCTGATCTCGGAAGCTAAGCAGGGTCGGGCCTGGTTAGTACTTGGATGGGAGACCGCCTGGGAATACCAGGTGCTGTAAGCTTTTGCCATCCTCAAGCACATTCTTTCACTTGCTTTTCTTACTTTTACTCCATCTTACTTTACGCTTTCACAAATCTACAACGCATTACCCTTTCTTTTACATGTACGTCCTTGTGTTACATTTCATACGGTCTTTGGAGTCTTCAGAGTCGAAACATTTCAGCGTCAGATGCCGTTTAAGCCCACCTGCATGGCCTGCCATGGGATGGAAACCAATCAGTTGTAGTTTGGCTTAATTATAGCCAGTTGCTCTCAAAACAAAACACTGGAAAATATTCAACAAGAACTCTGTGGAGGGAATGCTGTGGATAAAAGTAACCCAAGCCTGCCAGTAGGGGTCAGTGTACGTTTGAGGAAACTGACAACATGGGGGGGAAAGTCTGTTACAGGATGTCAACGCAGAGCAGAACTACAACCAATCACAGTTACAGCTCATGGGTGGGACAAGCCCAATATTTGCTGTTAAAAACAAACAAACAAACAAAAAAACACCTGCTAATTTAGATCACTTACTTAGGTCACATTAAAGCAACACATCACGAAAGGGAGTGAGCCGTGGGGCAATAACAGCACCGTTTCGTCACAGCCGTGATGTTTATTTCACCGTTACACGCAACCTCAAGTCATGGGCCGCCATTCATGGGTCCCCGTTCTCGTTTCGGGGGGCTGATTTCCAGTTGTATTGAGTTTTTTTAAAATTCTCCTCCCAGACCTGCCTGCATCTACAACAGTTGTTCTTTTGTCCCCCTAAAGCTTCACAGAGCTCTTTGAACTTGACATGGCGACGCCACTTCCCTAAGTCAAAAGGCTGGCTGGCCCACTCAGCCCGAGCCTGCTTCACCGGCATCCCTGCGACTCGCAACTCACCTCAGAGCGATGCTTCGCCCGGCGTGCTAGCGTGAGCTTTTTTCTTTTTTTTTTTTTGCCCGGCTTCCATATTGGTAGGAAGTAGCCTCTGCATTTATCCCGTATTCCTGTTGTACCTTAGTATGTGGAATTTAGGGGTGTAAATAAAAGGAGCCAAGACAGTTGAGAAAGATTTGTGATTTTGTAATTGTCCCGTTTCACAAGCCCATTCGACTCATGTGGCTTATGTGACTTTTATGTTGACAAGGCCGAGTCTGGCGGCCGGCGTTAGCCTTTGTTGCTGAATGTTCAAGTGTCAGCCAAAAGAGCAAGTTTTGTTGTTTTATTTTTTTTGTGAAAAGAGAAGGAGGACAGGAGAGAGCAATGAAATGTGTGATTGGTTTGAATGAGCTTGGTGGGGTTGCTTTGGAAGTAAGAAAGGAGGGCGAGTAAATGTGTGTCCCCTGTAGTGTGGAAAAGGCAGCCGTCTTTTGCCGCATGCTTATAAATAGGCTGAGTGGAAGCAGTGCTCTCGCTTACGGCCATACCACCCTGAGCACGCCCGATCTCGTCTGATCTCGGAAGCTAAGCAGGGTCGGGCCTGGTTAGTACTTGGATGGGAGACCGCCTGGGAATACCAGGTGCTGTAAGCTTTTGCCATCCTCAAGCACATTCTTTCACTTGCTTTTCTTACTTTTACTCCATCTTACTTTACGCTTTCACAAATCTACAACGCATTACCCTTTCTTTTACATGTACGTCCTTGTGTTACATTTCATACGGTCTTTGGAGTCTTCAGAGTCGAAACATTTCAGCGTCAGATGCCGTTTAAGCCCACCTGCATGGCCTGCCATGGGATGGAAACCAATCAGTTGTAGTTTGGCTTAATTATAGCCAGTTGCTCTCAAAACAAAACACTGGAAAATATTCAACAAGAACTCTGTGGAGGGAATGCTGTGGATAAAAGTAACCCAAGCCTGCCAGTAGGGGTCAGTGTACGTTTGAGGAAACTGACAACATGGGGGGGAAAGTCTGTTACAGGATGTCAACGCAGAGCAGAACTACAACCAATCACAGTTACAGCTCATGGGTGGGACAAGCCCAATATTTGCTGTTAAAAACAAACAAACAAACAAAAAAACACCTGCTAATTTAGATCACTTACTTAGGTCACATTAAAGCAACACATCACGAAAGGGAGTGAGCCGTGGGGCAATAACAGCACCGTTTCGTCACAGCCGTGATGTTTATTTCACCGTTACACGCAACCTCAAGTCATGGGCCGCCATTCATGGGTCCCCGTTCTCGTTTCGGGGGGCTGATTTCCAGTTGTATTGAGTTTTTTTTTTAAATTCTCCTCCCAGACCTGCCTGCATCTACAACAGTTGTTCTTTTGTCCCCCTAAAGCTTCACAGAGCTCTTTGAACTTGACATGGCGACGCCACTTCCCTAAGTCAAAAGGCTGGCTGGCCCACTCAGCCCGAGCCTGCTTCACCGGCATCCCTGCGACTCGCAACTCACCTCAGAGCGATGCTTCGCCCGGCGTGCTAGCGTGAGCTTTTTTCTTTTTTTTTTTTTGCCCGGCTTCCATATTGGTAGGAAGTAGCCTCTGCATTTATCCCGTATTCCTGTTGTACCTTAGTATGTGGAATTTAGGGGTGTAAATAAAAGGAGCCAAGACAGTTGAGAAAGATTTGTGATTTTGTAATTGTCCCGTTTCACAAGCCCATTCGACTCATGTGGCTTATGTGACTTTTATGTTGACAAGGCCGAGTCTGGCGGCCGGCGTTAGCCTTTGTTGCTGAATGTTCAAGTGTCAGCCAAAAGAGCAAGTTTTGTTGTTTTATTTTTTTGTGAAAACAGAAGGAGGACAGGAGAGAGCAATGAAATGTGTGATTGGTTTGAATGAGCTTGGTGGGGTTGCTTTGGAAGTAAGAAAGGAGGGCGAGTAAATGTGTGTCCCCTGTAGTGTGGAAAAGGCAGCCGTCTTTTGCCGCATGCTTATAAATAGGCTGAGTGGAAGCAGTGCTCTCGCTTACGGCCATACCACCCTGAGCACGCCCGATCTCGTCTGATCTCGGAAGCTAAGCAGGGTCGGGCCTGGTTAGTACTTGGATGGGAGACCGCCTGGGAATACCAGGTGCTGTAAGCTTTTGCCATCCTCAAGCACTTACATGCACATTCTTTCACTTGCTTTTCTTACTTTTACTCCATCTTACTTTACGCTTTCACAAATCTACAACGCATTACCCTTTCTTTTACATGTACGTCCTTGTGTTACATTTCATACGGTCTTTGGAGTCTTCAGAGTCGAAACATTTCAGCGTCAGATGCCGTTTAAGCCCACCTGCATGGCCTGCCATGGGATGGAAACCAATCAGTTGTAGTTTGGCTTAATTATAGCCAGTTGCTCTCAAAACAAAACACTGGAAAATATTCAACAAGAACTCTGTGGAGGGAATGCTGTGGATAAAAGTAACCCAAGCCTGCCAGTAGGGGTCAGTGTACGTTTGAGGAAACTGACAACATGGGGGGGAAAGTCTGTTACAGGATGTCAACGCAGAGCAGAACTACAACCAATCACAGTTACAGCTCATGGGTGGGACAAGCCCAATATTTGCTGTTAAAAACAAACAAACAAACAAAAAAACACCTGCTAATTTAGATCACTTACTTAGGTCACATTAAAGCAACACATCACGAAAGGGAGTGAGCCGTGGGGCAATAACAGCACCGTTTCGTCACAGCCGTGATGTTTATTTCACCGTTACACGCAACCTCAAGTCATGGGCCGCCATTCATGGGTCCCCGTTCTCGTTTCGGGGGGCTGATTTCCAGTTGTATTGAGTTTTTTTTAAATTCTCCTCCCAGACCTGCCTGCATCTACAACAGTTGTTCTTTTGTCCCCCTAAAGCTTCACAGAGCTCTTTGAACTTGACATGGCGACGCCACTTCCCTAAGTCAAAAGGCTGGCTGGCCCACTCAGCCCGAGCCTGCTTCACCGGCATCCCTGCGACTCGCAACTCACCTCAGAGCGATGCTTCGCCCGGCGTGCTAGCGTGAGCTTTTTTCTTTTTTTTTTTTTTGCCCGGCTTCCATATTGGTAGGAAGTAGCCTCTGCATTTATCCCGTATTCCTGTTGTACCTTAGTATGTGGAATTTAGGGGTGTAAATAAAAGGAGCCAAGACAGTTGAGAAAGATTTGTGATTTTGTAATTGTCCCGTTTCACAAGCCCATTCGACTCATGTGGCTTATGTGACTTTTATGTTGACAAGGCCGAGTCTGGCGGCCGGCGTTAGCCTTTGTTGCTGAATGTTCAAGTGTCAGCCAAAAGAGCAAGTTTTGTTGTTTTATTTTTTTTTGTGAAAAGAGAAGGAGGACAGGAGAGAGCAATGAAATGTGTGATTGGTTTGAATGAGCTTGGTGGGGTTGCTTTGGAAGTAAGAAAGGAGGGCGAGTAAATGTGTGTCCCCTGTAGTGTGGAAAAGGCAGCCGTCTTTTGCCGCATGCTTATAAATAGGCTGAGTGGAAGCAGTGCTCTTGCTTACGGCCATACCACCCTGAGCACGCCCGATCTCGTCTGATCTCGGAAGCTAAGCAGGGTCGGGCCTGGTTAGTACTTGGATGGGAGACCACCTGGGAATACCGGGTGCTGTAAGCTTTTGCCATCCTCAAGCACTTACATGCACATTCTTTCACTTGCTTTTCTTACTTTTACTCCATCTTACTTTACGCTTTCACAAATCTACAACGCATTACCCTTTCTTTTACATGTACGTCCTTGTGTTACATTTCATACGGTCTTTGGAGTCTTCAGAGTCGAAACATTTCAGCGTCAGATGCCGTTTAAGCCCACCTGCATGGCCTGCCATGGGATGGAAACCAATCAGTTGTAGTTTGGCTTAATTATAGCCAGTTGCTCTCAAAACAAAACACTGGAAAATATTCAACAAGAACTCTGTGGAGGGAATGCTGTGGATAAAAGTAACCCAAGCCTGCCAGTAGGGGTCAGTGTACGTTTGAGGAAACTGACAACATGGGGGGGAAAGTCTGTTACAGGATGTCAACGCAGAGCAGAACTACAACCAATCACAGTTACAGCTCATGGGTGGGACAAGCCCAATATTTGCTGTTAAAAACAAACAAACAAACAAAAAAACACCTGCTAATTTAGATCACTTACTTAGGTCACATTAAAGCAACACATCACGAAAGGGAGTGAGCCGTGGGGCAATAACAGCACCGTTTCGTCACAGCCGTGATGTTTATTTCACCGTTACACGCAACCTCAAGTCATGGGCCGCCATTCATGGGTCCCCGTTCTCGTTTCGGGGGGCTGATTTCCAGTTGTATTGAGTTTTTTTAAAATTCTCCTCCCAGACCTGCCTGCATCTACAACAGTTGTTCTTTTGTCCCCCTAAAGCTTCACAGAGCTCTTTGAACTTGACATGGCGACGCCACTTCCCTAAGTCAAAAGGCTGGCTGGCCCACTCAGCCCGAGCCTGCTTCACCGGCATCCCTGCGACTCGCAACTCACCTCAGAGCGATGCTTCGCCCGGCGTGCTAGCGTGAGCTTTTTTCTTTTTTTTTTTTTTGCCCGGCTTCCATATTGGTAGGAAGTAGCCTCTGCATTTATCCCGTATTCCTGTTGTACCTTAGTATGTGGAATTTAGGGGTGTAAATAAAAGGAGCCAAGACAGTTGAGAAAGATTTGTGATTTTGTAATTGTCCCGTTTCACAAGCCCATTCGACTCATGTGGCTTATGTGACTTTTATGTTGACAAGGCCGAGTCTGGCGGCCGGCGTTAGCCTTTGTTGCTGAATGTTCAAGTGTCAGCCAAAAGAGCAAGTTTTGTTGTTTTATTTTTTTTGTGAAAAGAGAAGGAGGACAGGAGAGAGCAATGAAATGTGTGATTGGTTTGAATGAGCTTGGTGGGGTTGCTTTGGAAGTAAGAAAGGAGGGCGAGTAAATGTGTGTCCCCTGTAGTGTGGAAAAGGCAGCCGTCTTTTGCCGCATGCTTATAAATAGGCTGAGTGGAAGCAGTGCTCTCGCTTACGGCCATACCACCCTGAGCACGCCCGATCTCGTCTGATCTCGGAAGCTAAGCAGGGTCGGGCCTGGTTAGTACTTGGATGGGAGACCGCCTGGGAATACCAGGTGCTGTAAGCTTTTGCCATCCTCAAGCACATTCTTTCACTTGCTTTTCTTACTTTTACTCCATCTTACTTTACGCTTTCACAAATCTACAACGCATTACCCTTTCTTTTACATGTACGTCCTTGTGTTACATTTCATACGGTCTTTGGAGTCTTCAGAGTCGAAACATTTCAGCGTCAGATGCCGTTTAAGCCCACCTGCATGGCCTGCCATGGGATGGAAACCAATCAGTTGTAGTTTGGCTTAATTATAGCCAGTTGCTCTCAAAACAAAACACTGGAAAATATTCAACAAGAACTCTGTGGAGGGAATGCTGTGGATAAAAGTAACCCAAGCCTGCCAGTAGGGGTCAGTGTACGTTTGAGGAAACTGACAACATGGGGGGGAAAGTCTGTTACAGGATGTCAACGCAGAGCAGAACTACAACCAATCACAGTTACAGCTCATGGGTGGGACAAGCCCAATATTTGCTGTTAAAAACAAACAAACAAACAAAAAAACACCTGCTAATTTAGATCACTTACTTAGGTCACATTAAAGCAACACATCACGAAAGGGAGTGAGCCGTGGGGCAATAACAGCACCGTTTCGTCACAGCCGTGATGTTTATTTCACCGTTACACGCAACCTCAAGTCATGGGCCGCCATTCATGGGTCCCCGTTCTCGTTTCGGGGGGCTGATTTCCAGTTGTATTGAGTTTTTTTTAAATTCTCCTCCCAGACCTGCCTGCATCTACAACAGTTGTTCTTTTGTCCCCCTAAAGCTTCACAGAGCTCTTTGAACTTGACATGGCGACGCCACTTCCCTAAGTCAAAAGGCTGGCTGGCCCACTCAGCCCGAGCCTGCTTCACCGGCATCCCTGCGACTCGCAACTCACCTCAGAGCGATGCTTCGCCCGGCGTGCTAGCGTGAGCTTTTTTCTTTTTTTTTTTTTTTGCCCGGCTTCCATATTGGTAGGAAGTAGCCTCTGCATTTATCCCGTATTCCTGTTGTACCTTAGTATGTGGAATTTAGGGGTGTAAATAAAAGGAGCCAAGACAGTTGAGAAAGATTTGTGATTTTGTAATTGTCCCGTTTCACAAGCCCATTCGACTCATGTGGCTTATGTGACTTTTATGTTGACAAGGCCGAGTCTGGCGGCCGGCGTTAGCCTTTGTTGCTGAATGTTCAAGTGTCAGCCAAAAGAGCAAGTTTTGTTGTTTTATTTTTTTTGTGAAAAGAGAAGGAGGACAGGAGAGAGCAATGAAATGTGTGATTGGTTTGAATGAGCTTGGTGGGGTTGCTTTGGAAGTAAGAAAGGAGGGCGAGTAAATGTGTGTCCCCTGTAGTGTGGAAAAGGCAGCCGTCTTTTGCCGCATGCTTATAAATAGGCTGAGTGGAAGCAGTGCTCTCGCTTACGGCCATACCACCCTGAGCACGCCCGATCTCGTCTGATCTCGGAAGCTAAGCAGGGTCGGGCCTGGTTAGTACTTGGATGGGAGACAGCCTGGGAATACCAGGTGCTGTAAGCTTTTGCCATCCTCAAGCACATTCTTTCACTTGCTTTTCTTACTTTTACTCCATCTTACTTTACGCTTTCACAAATCTACAACGCATTACCCTTTCTTTTACATGTACGTCCTTGTGTTACATTTCATACGGTCTTTGGAGTCTTCAGAGTCGAAACATTTCAGCGTCAGATGCCGTTTAAGCCCACCTGCATGGCCTGCCATGGGATGGAAACCAATCAGTTGTAGTTTGGCTTAATTATAGCCAGTTGCTCTCAAAACAAAACACTGGAAAATATTCAACAAGAACTCTGTGGAGGGAATGCTGTGGATAAAAGTAACCCAAGCCTGCCAGTAGGGGTCAGTGTACGTTTGAGGAAACTGACAACATGGGGGGGAAAGTCTGTTACAGGATGTCAACGCAGAGCAGAACTACAACCAATCACAGTTACAGCTCATGGGTGGGACAAGCCCAATATTTGCTGTTAAAAACAAACAAACAAACAAAAAAACACCTGCTAATTTAGATCACTTACTTAGGTCACATTAAAGCAACACATCACGAAAGGGAGTGAGCCGTGGGGCAATAACAGCACCGTTTCGTCACAGCCGTGATGTTTATTTCACCGTTACACGCAACCTCAAGTCATGGGCCGCCATTCATGGGTCCCCGTTCTCGTTTCGGGGGGCTGATTTCCAGTTGTATTGAGTTTTTTTAAAATTCTCCTCCCAGACCTGCCTGCATCTACAACAGTTGTTCTTTTGTCCCCCTAAAGCTTCACAGAGCTCTTTGAACTTGACATGGCGACGCCACTTCCCTAAGTCAAAAGGCTGGCTGGCCCACTCAGCCCGAGCCTGCTTCACCGGCATCCCTGCGACTCGCAACTCACCTCAGAGCGATGCTTCGCCCGGCGTGCTAGCGTGAGCTTTTTTCTTTTTTTTTTTTTGCCCGGCTTCCATATTGGTAGGAAGTAGCCTCTGCATTTATCCCGTATTCCTGTTGTACCTTAGTATGTGGAATTTAGGGGTGTAAATAAAAGGAGCCAAGACAGTTGAGAAAGATTTGTGATTTTGTAATTGTCCCGTTTCACAAGCCCATTCGACTCATGTGGCTTATGTGACTTTTATGTTGACAAGGCCGAGTCTGGCGGCCGGCGTTAGCCTTTGTTGCTGAATGTTCAAGTGTCAGCCAAAAGAGCAAGTTTTGTTGTTTTATTTTTTTGTGAAAAGAGAAGGAGGACAGGAGAGAGCAATGAAATGTGTGATTGGTTTGAATGAGCTTGGTGGGGTTGCTTTGGAAGTAAGAAAGGAGGGCGAGTAAATGTGTGTCCCCTGTAGTGTGGAAAAGGCAGCCGTCTTTTGCCGCATGCTTATAAATAGGCTGAGTGGAAGCAGTGCTCTCGCTTACGGCCATACCACCCTGAGCACGCCCGATCTCGTTTGATCTCGGAAGCTAAGCAGGGTCGGGCCTGGTTAGTACTTGGATGGGAGACCGCCTGGGAATACCAGGTGCTGTAAGCTTTTGCCATCCTCAAGCACATTCTTTCACTTGCTTTTCTTACTTTTACTCCATCTTACTTTACGCTTTCACAAATCTACAACGCATTACCCTTTCTTTTACATGTACGTCCTTGTGTTACATTTCATACGGTCTTTGGAGTCTTCAGAGTCGAAACATTTCAGCGTCAGATGCCGTTTAAGCCCACCTGCATGGCCTGCCATGGGATGGAAACCAATCAGTTGTAGTTTGGCTTAATTATAGCCAGTTGCTCTCAAAACAAAACACTGGAAAATATTCAACAAGAACTCTGTGGAGGGAATGCTGTGGATAAAAGTAACCCAAGCCTGCCAGTAGGGGTCAGTGTACGTTTGAGGAAACTGACAACATGGGGGGGAAAGTCTGTTACAGGATGTCAACGCAGAGCAGAACTACAACCAATCACAGTTACAGCTCATGGGTGGGACAAGCCCAATATTTGCTGTTAAAAACAAACAAACAAACAAAAAAACACCTGCTAATTTAGATCACTTACTTAGGTCACATTAAAGCAACACATCACGAAAGGGAGTGAGCCGTGGGGCAATAACAGCACCGTTTCGTCACAGCCGTGATGTTTATTTCACCGTTACACGCAACCTCAAGTCATGGGCCGCCATTCATGGGTCCCCGTTCTCGTTTCGGGGGGCTGATTTCCAGTTGTATTGAGTTTTTTTAAAATTCTCCTCCCAGACCTGCCTGCATCTACAACAGTTGTTCTTTTGTCCCCCTAAAGCTTCACAGAGCTCTTTGAACTTGACATGGCGACGCCACTTCCCTAAGTCAAAAGGCTGGCTGGCCCACTCAGCCCGAGCCTGCTTCACCGGCATCCCTGCGACTCGCAACTCACCTCAGAGCGATGCTTCGCCCGGCGTGCTAGCGTGAGCTTTTTTCTTTTTTTTTTTTTGCCCGGCTTCCATATTGGTAGGAAGTAGCCTCTGCATTTATCCCGTATTCCTGTTGTACCTTAGTATGTGGAATTTAGGGGTGTAAATAAAAGGAGCCAAGACAGTTGAGAAAGATTTGTGATTTTGTAATTGTCCCGTTTCACAAGCCCATTCGACTCATGTGGCTTATGTGACTTTTATGTTGACAAGGCCGAGTCTGGCGGCCGGCGTTAGCCTTTGTTGCTGAATGTTCAAGTGTCAGCCAAAAGAGCAAGTTTTGTTGTTTTATTTTTTTGTGAAAACAGAAGGAGGACAGGAGAGAGCAATGAAATGTGTGATTGGTTTGAATGAGCTTGGTGGGGTTGCTTTGGAAGTAAGAAAGGAGGGCGAGTAAATGTGTGTCCCCTGTAGTGTGGAAAAGGCAGCCGTCTTTTGCCGCATGCTTATAAATAGGCTGAGTGGAAGCAGTGCTCTCGCTTACGGCCATACCACCCTGAGCACGCCCGATCTCGTCTGATCTCGGAAGCTAAGCAGGGTCGGGCCTGGTTAGTACTTGGACGGGAGACAGCCTGGGAATACCAGGTGCTGTAAGCTTTTGCCATCCTCAAGCACATTCTTTCACTTGCTTTTCTTACTTTTACTCCATCTTACTTTACGCTTTCACAAATCTACAACGCATTACCCTTTCTTTTACATGTACGTCCTTGTGTTACATTTCATACGGTCTTTGGAGTCTTCAGAGTCGAAACATTTCAGCGTCAGATGCCGTTTAAGCCCACCTGCATGGCCTGCCATGGGATGGAAACCAATCAGTTGTAGTTTGGCTTAATTATAGCCAGTTGCTCTCAAAACAAAACACTGGAAAATATTCAACAAGAACTCTGTGGAGGGAATGCTGTGGATAAAAGTAACCCAAGCCTGCCAGTAGGGGTCAGTGTACGTTTGAGGAAACTGACAACATGGGGGGGAAAGTCTGTTACAGGATGTCAACGCAGAGCAGAACTACAACCAATCACAGTTACAGCTCATGGGTGGGACAAGCCCAATATTTGCTGTTAAAAACAAACAAACAAACAAAAAAACACCTGCTAATTTAGATCACTTACTTAGGTCACATTAAAGCAACACATCACGAAAGGGAGTGAGCCGTGGGGCAATAACAGCACCGTTTCGTCACAGCCGTGATGTTTATTTCACCGTTACACGCAACCTCAAGTCATGGGCCGCCATTCATGGGTCCCCGTTCTCGTTTCGGGGGGCTGATTTCCAGTTGTATTGAGTTTTTTTTAAATTCTCCTCCCAGACCTGCCTGCATCTACAACAGTTGTTCTTTTGTCCCCCTAAAGCTTCACAGAGCTCTTTGAACTTGACATGGCGACGCCACTTCCCTAAGTCAAAAGGCTGGCTGGCCCACTCAGCCCGAGCCTGCTTCACCGGCATCCCTGCGACTCGCAACTCACCTCAGAGCGATGCTTCGCCCGGTGTGCTAGCGTGAGCTTTTTTCTTTTTTTTTTTTTGCCCGGCTTCCATATTGGTAGGAAGTAGCCTCTGCATTTATCCCGTATTCCTGTTGTACCTTAGTATGTGGAATTTAGGGGTGTAAATAAAAGAAGCCAAGACAGTTGAGAAAGATTTGTGATTTTGTAATTGTCCCGTTTCACAAGCCCATTCGACTCATGTGGCTTATGTGACTTTTATGTTGACAAGGCCGAGTCTGGCGGCCGGCGTTAGCCTTTGTTGCTGAATGTTCAAGTGTCAGCCAAAAGAGCAAGTTTTGTTGTTTTATTTTTTTGTGAAAAGAGAAGGACGACAGGAGAGAGCAATGAAATGTGTGATTGGTTTGAATGAGCTTGGTGGGGTTGCTTTGGAAGTAAGAAAGGAGGGCGAGTAAATGTGTGTCCCCTGTAGTGTGGAAAAGGCAGCCGTCTTTTGCCGCATGCTTATAAATAGGCTGAGTGGAAGCAGTGCTCTCGCTTACGGCCATACCACCCTGAGCACGCCCGATCTCGTCTGATCTCGGAAGCTAAGCAGGGTCGGGCCTGGTTAGTACTTGGATGGGAGACCGCCTGGGAATACCAGGTGCTGTAAGCTTTTGCCATCCTCAAGCACTTACATGCACATTCTTTCACTTGCTTTTCTTACTTTTACTCCATCTTACTTTACGCTTTCACAAATCTACAACGCATTACCCTTTCTTTTACATGTACGTCCTTGTGTTACATTTCATACGGTCTTTGGAGTCTTCAGAGTCGAAACATTTCAGCGTCAGATGCCGTTTAAGCCCACCTGCATGGCCTGCCATGGGATGGAAACCAATCAGTTGTAGTTTGGCTTAATTATAGCCAGTTGCTCTCAAAACAAAACACTGGAAAATATTCAACAAGAACTCTGTGGAGGGAATGCTGTGGATAAAAGTAACCCAAGCCTGCCAGTAGGGGTCAGTGTACGTTTGAGGAAACTGACAACATGGGGGGGAAAGTCTGTTACAGGATGTCAACGCAGAGCAGAACTACAACCAATCACAGTTACAGCTCATGGGTGGGACAAGCCCAATATTTGCTGTTAAAAACAAACAAACAAACAAAAAAACACCTGCTAATTTAGATCACTTACTTAGGTCACATTAAAGCAACACATCACGAAAGGGAGTGAGCCGTGGGGCAATAACAGCACCGTTTCGTCACAGCCGTGATGTTTATTTCACCGTTACACGCAACCTCAAGTCATGGGCCGCCATTCATGGGTCCCCGTTCTCGTTTCGGGGGGCTGATTTCCAGTTGTATTGAGTTTTTTTTAAATTCTCCTCCCAGACCTGCCTGCATCTACAACAGTTGTTCTTTTGTCCCCCTAAAGCTTCACAGAGCTCTTTGAACTTGACATGGCGACGCCACTTCCCTAAGTCAAAAGGCTGGCTGGCCCACTCAGCCCGAGCCTGCTTCACCGGCATCCCTGCGACTCGCAACTCACCTCAGAGCGATGCTTCGCCCGGCGTGCTAGCGTGAGCTTTTTTCTTTTTTTTTTTTTTGCCCGGCTTCCATATTGGTAGGAAGTAGCCTCTGCATTTATCCCGTATTCCTGTTGTACCTTAGTATGTGGAATTTAGGGGTGTAAATAAAAGGAGCCAAGACAGTTGAGAAAGATTTGTGATTTTGTAATTGTCCCGTTTCACAAGCCCATTCGACTCATGTGGCTTATGTGACTTTTATGTTGACAAGGCCGAGTCTGGCGGCCGGCGTTAGCCTTTGTTGCTGAATGTTCAAGTGTCAGCCAAAAGAGCAAGTTTTGTTGTTTTATTTTTTTTTGTGAAAAGAGAAGGAGGACAGGAGAGAGCAATGAAATGTGTGATTGGTTTGAATGAGCTTGGTGGGGTTGCTTTGGAAGTAAGAAAGGAGGGCGAGTAAATGTGTGTCCCCTGTAGTGTGGAAAAGGCAGCCGTCTTTTGCCGCATGCTTATAAATAGGCTGAGTGGAAGCAGTGCTCTCGCTTACGGCCATACCACCCTGAGCACGCCCGATCTCGTCTGATCTCGGAAGCTAAGCAGGGTCGGGCCTGGTTAGTACTTGGATGGGAGACCACCTGGGAATACCGGGTGCTGTAAGCTTTTGCCATCCTCAAGCACTTACATGCACATTCTTTCACTTGCTTTTCTTACTTTTACTCCATCTTACTTTACGCTTTCACAAATCTACAACGCATTACCCTTTCTTTTACATGTACGTCCTTGTGTTACATTTCATACGGTCTTTGGAGTCTTCAGAGTCGAAACATTTCAGCGTCAGATGCCGTTTAAGCCCACCTGCATGGCCTGCCATGGGATGGAAACCAATCAGTTGTAGTTTGGCTTAATTATAGCCAGTTGCTCTCAAAACAAAACACTGGAAAATATTCAACAAGAACTCTGTGGAGGGAATGCTGTGGATAAAAGTAACCCAAGCCTGCCAGTAGGGGTCAGTGTACGTTTGAGGAAACTGACAACATGGGGGGGAAAGTCTGTTACAGGATGTCAACGCAGAGCAGAACTACAACCAATCACAGTTACAGCTCATGGGTGGGACAAGCCCAATATTTGCTGTTAAAAACAAACAAACAAACAAAAAAACACCTGCTAATTTAGATCACTTACTTAGGTCACATTAAAGCAACACATCACGAAAGGGAGTGAGCCGTGGGGCAATAACAGCACCGTTTCGTCACAGCCGTGATGTTTATTTCACCGTTACACGCAACCTCAAGTCATGGGCCGCCATTCATGGGTCCCCGTTCTCGTTTCGGGGGGCTGATTTCCAGTTGTATTGAGTTTTTTTAAAATTCTCCTCCCAGACCTGCCTGCATCTACAACAGTTGTTCTTTTGTCCCCCTAAAGCTTCACAGAGCTCTTTGAACTTGACATGGCGACGCCACTTCCCTAAGTCAAAAGGCTGGCTGGCCCACTCAGCCCGAGCCTGCTTCACCGGCATCCCTGCGACTCGCAACTCACCTCAGAGCGATGCTTCGCCCGGCGTGCTAGCGTGAGCTTTTTTCTTTTTTTTTTTTTTGCCCGGCTTCCATATTGGTAGGAAGTAGCCTCTGCATTTATCCCGTATTCCTGTTGTACCTTAGTATGTGGAATTTAGGGGTGTAAATAAAAGGAGCCAAGACAGTTGAGAAAGATTTGTGATTTTGTAATTGTCCCGTTTCACAAGCCCATTCGACTCATGTGGCTTATGTGACTTTTATGTTGACAAGGCCGAGTCTGGCGGCCGGCGTTAGCCTTTGTTGCTGAATGTTCAAGTGTCAGCCAAAAGAGCAAGTTTTGTTGTTTTATTTTTTTTGTGAAAAGAGAAGGAGGACAGGAGAGAGCAATGAAATGTGTGATTGGTTTGAATGAGCTTGGTGGGGTTGCTTTGGAAGTAAGAAAGGAGGGCGAGTAAATGTGTGTCCCCTGTAGTGTGGAAAAGGCAGCCGTCTTTTGCCGCATGCTTATAAATAGGCTGAGTGGAAGCAGTGCTCTCGCTTACGGCCATACCACCCTGAGCACGCCCGATCTCGTCTGATCTCGGAAGCTAAGCAGGGTCGGGCCTGGTTAGTACTTGGATGGGAGACCGCCTGGGAATACCAGGTGCTGTAAGCTTTTGCCATCCTCAAGCACATTCTTTCACTTGCTTTTCTTACTTTTACTCCATCTTACTTTACGCTTTCACAAATCTACAACGCATTACCCTTTCTTTTACATGTACGTCCTTGTGTTACATTTCATACGGTCTTTGGAGTCTTCAGAGTCGAAACATTTCAGCGTCAGATGCCGTTTAAGCCCACCTGCATGGCCTGCCATGGGATGGAAACCAATCAGTTGTAGTTTGGCTTAATTATAGCCAGTTGCTCTCAAAACAAAACACTGGAAAATATTCAACAAGAACTCTGTGGAGGGAATGCTGTGGATAAAAGTAACCCAAGCCTGCCAGTAGGGGTCAGTGTACGTTTGAGGAAACTGACAACATGGGGGGGAAAGTCTGTTACAGGATGTCAACGCAGAGCAGAACTACAACCAATCACAGTTACAGCTCATGGGTGGGACAAGCCCAATATTTGCTGTTAAAAACAAACAAACAAACAAAAAAACACCTGCTAATTTAGATCACTTACTTAGGTCACATTAAAGCAACACATCACGAAAGGGAGTGAGCCGTGGGGCAATAACAGCACCGTTTCGTCACAGCCGTGATGTTTATTTCACCGTTACACGCAACCTCAAGTCATGGGCCGCCATTCATGGGTCCCCGTTCTCGTTTCGGGGGGCTGATTTCCAGTTGTATTGAGTTTTTTTTAAATTCTCCTCCCAGACCTGCCTGCATCTACAACAGTTGTTCTTTTGTCCCCCTAAAGCTTCACAGAGCTCTTTGAACTTGACATGGCGACGCCACTTCCCTAAGTCAAAAGGCTGGCTGGCCCACTCAGCCCGAGCCTGCTTCACCGGCATCCCTGCGACTCGCAACTCACCTCAGAGCGATGCTTCGCCCGGCGTGCTAGCGTGAGCTTTTTTCTTTTTTTTTTTTTGCCCGGCTTCCATATTGGTAGGAAGTAGCCTCTGCATTTATCCCGTATTCCTGTTGTACCTTAGTATGTGGAATTTAGGGGTGTAAATAAAAGGAGCCAAGACAGTTGAGAAAGATTTGTGATTTTGTAATTGTCCCGTTTCACAAGCCCATTCGACTCATGTGGCTTATGTGACTTTTATGTTGACAAGGCCGAGTCTGGCGGCCGGCGTTAGCCTTTGTTGCTGAATGTTCAAGTGTCAGCCAAAAGAGCAAGTTTTGTTGTTTTATTTTTTTTGTGAAAAGAGAAGGAGGACAGGAGAGAGCAATGAAATGTGTGATTGGTTTGAATGAGCTTGGTGGGGTTGCTTTGGAAGTAAGAAAGGAGGGCGAGTAAATGTGTGTCCCCTGTAGTGTGGAAAAGGCAGCCGTCTTTTGCCGCATGCTTATAAATAGGCTGAGTGGAAGCAGTGCTCTCGCTTACGGCCATACCACCCTGAGCACGCCCGATCTCGTCTGATCTCGGAAGCTAAGCAGGGTCGGGCCTGGTTAGTACTTGGATGGGAGACAGCCTGGGAATACCAGGTGCTGTAAGCTTTTGCCATCCTCAAGCACATTCTTTCACTTGCTTTTCTTACTTTTACTCCATCTTACTTTACGCTTTCACAAATCTACAACGCATTACCCTTTCTTTTACATGTACGTCCTTGTGTTACATTTCATACGGTCTTTGGAGTCTTCAGAGTCGAAACATTTCAGCGTCAGATGCCGTTTAAGCCCACCTGCATGGCCTGCCATGGGATGGAAACCAATCAGTTGTAGTTTGGCTTAATTATAGCCAGTTGCTCTCAAAACAAAACACTGGAAAATATTCAACAAGAACTCTGTGGAGGGAATGCTGTGGATAAAAGTAACCCAAGCCTGCCAGTAGGGGTCAGTGTACGTTTGAGGAAACTGACAACATGGGGGGGAAAGTCTGTTACAGGATGTCAACGCAGAGCAGAACTACAACCAATCACAGTTACAGCTCATGGGTGGGACAAGCCCAATATTTGCTGTTAAAAACAAACAAACAAACAAAAAAACACCTGCTAATTTAGATCACTTACTTAGGTCACATTAAAGCAACACATCACGAAAGGGAGTGAGCCGTGGGGCAATAACAGCACCGTTTCGTCACAGCCGTGATGTTTATTTCACCGTTACACGCAACCTCAAGTCATGGGCCGCCATTCATGGGTCCCCGTTCTCGTTTCGGGGGGCTGATTTCCAGTTGTATTGAGTTTTTTTAAAATTCTCCTCCCAGACCTGCCTGCATCTACAACAGTTGTTCTTTTGTCCCCCTAAAGCTTCACAGAGCTCTTTGAACTTGACATGGCGACGCCACTTCCCTAAGTCAAAAGGCTGGCTGGCCCACTCAGCCCGAGCCTGCTTCACCGGCATCCCTGCGACTCGCAACTCACCTCAGAGCGATGCTTCGCCCGGCGTGCTAGCGTGAGCTTTTTTCTTTTTTTTTTTTTGCCCGGCTTCCATATTGGTAGGAAGTAGCCTCTGCATTTATCCCGTATTCCTGTTGTACCTTAGTATGTGGAATTTAGGGGTGTAAATAAAAGGAGCCAAGACAGTTGAGAAAGATTTGTGATTTTGTAATTGTCCCGTTTCACAAGCCCATTCGACTCATGTGGCTTATGTGACTTTTATGTTGACAAGGCCGAGTCTGGCGGCCGGCGTTAGCCTTTGTTGCTGAATGTTCAAGTGTCAGCCAAAAGAGCAAGTTTTGTTGTTTTATTTTTTTGTGAAAAGAGAAGGAGGACAGGAGAGAGCAATGAAATGTGTGATTGGTTTGAATGAGCTTGGTGGGGTTGCTTTGGAAGTAAGAAAGGAGGGCGAGTAAATGTGTGTCCCCTGTAGTGTGGAAAAGGCAGCCGTCTTTTGCCGCATGCTTATAAATAGGCTGAGTGGAAGCAGTGCTCTCGCTTACGGCCATACCACCCTGAGCACGCCCGATCTCGTTTGATCTCGGAAGCTAAGCAGGGTCGGGCCTGGTTAGTACTTGGATGGGAGACCGCCTGGGAATACCAGGTGCTGTAAGCTTTTGCCATCCTCAAGCACATTCTTTCACTTGCTTTTCTTACTTTTACTCCATCTTACTTTACGCTTTCACAAATCTACAACGCATTACCCTTTCTTTTACATGTACGTCCTTGTGTTACATTTCATACGGTCTTTGGAGTCTTCAGAGTCGAAACATTTCAGCGTCAGATGCCGTTTAAGCCCACCTGCATGGCCTGCCATGGGATGGAAACCAATCAGTTGTAGTTTGGCTTAATTATAGCCAGTTGCTCTCAAAACAAAACACTGGAAAATATTCAACAAGAACTCTGTGGAGGGAATGCTGTGGATAAAAGTAACCCAAGCCTGCCAGTAGGGGTCAGTGTACGTTTGAGGAAACTGACAACATGGGGGGGAAAGTCTGTTACAGGATGTCAACGCAGAGCAGAACTACAACCAATCACAGTTACAGCTCATGGGTGGGACAAGCCCAATATTTGCTGTTAAAAACAAACAAACAAACAAAAAAACACCTGCTAATTTAGATCACTTACTTAGGTCACATTAAAGCAACACATCACGAAAGGGAGTGAGCCGTGGGGCAATAACAGCACCGTTTCGTCACAGCCGTGATGTTTATTTCACCGTTACACGCAACCTCAAGTCATGGGCCGCCATTCATGGGTCCCCGTTCTCGTTTCGGGGGGCTGATTTCCAGTTGTATTGAGTTTTTTTAAAATTCTCCTCCCAGACCTGCCTGCATCTACAACAGTTGTTCTTTTGTCCCCCTAAAGCTTCACAGAGCTCTTTGAACTTGACATGGCGACGCCACTTCCCTAAGTCAAAAGGCTGGCTGGCCCACTCAGCCCGAGCCTGCTTCACCGGCATCCCTGTGACTCGCAACTCACCTCAGAGCGATGCTTCGCCCGGCGTGCTAGCGTGAGCTTTTTTCTTTTTTTTTTTTTGCCCGGCTTCCATATTGGTAGGAAGTAGCCTCTGCATTTATCCCGTATTCCTGTTGTACCTTAGTATGTGGAATTTAGGGGTGTAAATAAAAGGAGCCAAGACAGTTGAGAAAGATTTGTGATTTTGTAATTGTCCCGTTTCACAAGCCCATTCGACTCATGTGGCTTATGTGACTTTTATGTTGACAAGGCCGAGTCTGGCGGCCGGCGTTAGCCTTTGTTGCTGAATGTTCAAGTGTCAGCCAAAAGAGCAAGTTTTGTTGTTTTATTTTTTTGTGAAAACAGAAGGAGGACAGGAGAGAGCAATGAAATGTGTGATTGGTTTGAATGAGCTTGGTGGGGTTGCTTTGGAAGTAAGAAA
>NC_132890.1:15402316-15459816 GCF_030463535.1 Salminus brasiliensis | reverse complement strand
GCGACGCCACTTCCCTAAGTCAAAAGGCTGGCTGGCCCACTCAGCCCGAGCCTGCTTCACCGGCATCCCTGCGACTCGCAACTCACCTCAGAGCGATGCTTCGCCCGGCGTGCTAGCGTGAGCTTTTTTCTTTTTTTTTTTTTGCCCGGCTTCCATATTGGTAGGAAGTAGCCTCTGCATTTATCCCGTATTCCTGTTGTACCTTAGTATGTGGAATTTAGGGGTGTAAATAAAAGGAGCCAAGACAGTTGAGAAAGATTTGTGATTTTGTAATTGTCCCGTTTCACAAGCCCATTCGACTCATGTGGCTTATGTGACTTTTATGTTGACAAGGCCGAGTCTGGCGGCCGGCGTTAGCCTTTGTTGCTGAATGTTCAAGTGTCAGCCAAAAGAGCAAGTTTTGTTGTTTTATTTTTTTGTGAAAACAGAAGGAGGACAGGAGAGAGCAATGAAATGTGTGATTGGTTTGAATGAGCTTGGTGGGGTTGCTTTGGAAGTAAGAAAGGAGGGCGAGTAAATGTGTGTCCCCTGTAGTGTGGAAAAGGCAGCCGTCTTTTGCCGCATGCTTATAAATAGGCTGAGTGGAAGCAGTGCTCTCGCTTACGGCCATACCACCCTGAGCACGCCCGATCTCGTCTGATCTCGGAAGCTAAGCAGGGTCGGGCCTGGTTAGTACTTGGATGGGAGACCACCTGGGAATACCGGGTGCTGTAAGCTTTTGCCATCCTCAAGCACTTACATGCACATTCTTTCACTTGCTTTTCTTACTTTTACTCCATCTTACTTTACGCTTTCACAAATCTACAACGCATTACCCTTTCTTTTACATGTACGTCCTTGTGTTACATTTCATACGGTCTTTGGAGTCTTCAGAGTCGAAACATTTCAGCGTCAGATGCCGTTTAAGCCCACCTGCATGGCCTGCCATGGGATGGAAACCAATCAGTTGTAGTTTGGCTTAATTATAGCCAGTTGCTCTCAAAACAAAACACTGGAAAATATTCAACAAGAACTCTGTGGAGGGAATGCTGTGGATAAAAGTAACCCAAGCCTGCCAGTAGGGGTCAGTGTACGTTTGAGGAAACTGACAACATGGGGGGGAAAGTCTGTTACAGGATGTCAACGCAGAGCAGAACTACAACCAATCACAGTTACAGCTCATGGGTGGGACAAGCCCAATATTTGCTGTTAAAAACAAACAAACAAACAAAAAAACACCTGCTAATTTAGATCACTTACTTAGGTCACATTAAAGCAACACATCACGAAAGGGAGTGAGCCGTGGGGCAATAACAGCACCGTTTCGTCACAGCCGTGATGTTTATTTCACCGTTACACGCAACCTCAAGTCATGGGCCGCCATTCATGGGTCCCCGTTCTCGTTTCGGGGGGCTGATTTCCAGTTGTATTGAGTTTTTTTAAAATTCTCCTCCCAGACCTGCCTGCATCTACAACAGTTGTTCTTTTGTCCCCCTAAAGCTTCACAGAGCTCTTTGAACTTGACATGGCGACGCCACTTCCCTAAGTCAAAAGGCTGGCTGGCCCACTCAGCCCGAGCCTGCTTCACCGGCATCCCTGCGACTCGCAACTCACCTCAGAGCGATGCTTCGCCCGGCGTGCTAGCGTGAGCTTTTTTCTTTTTTTTTTTTTTGCCCGGCTTCCATATTGGTAGGAAGTAGCCTCTGCATTTATCCCGTATTCCTGTTGTACCTTAGTATGTGGAATTTAGGGGTGTAAATAAAAGGAGCCAAGACAGTTGAGAAAGATTTGTGATTTTGTAATTGTCCCGTTTCACAAGCCCATTCGACTCATGTGGCTTATGTGACTTTTATGTTGACAAGGCCGAGTCTGGCGGCCGGCGTTAGCCTTTGTTGCTGAATGTTCAAGTGTCAGCCAAAAGAGCAAGTTTTGTTGTTTTATTTTTTTTGTGAAAAGAGAAGGAGGACAGGAGAGAGCAACAAGCCGGTCATCACAACAGTGAAGAGGTGGACCAGTGGAGACATTGAGAAGCTGCAGGGCTGCTTCGAATCCACAGACTGGGCTGTGTTTGAGGAGGCGACAGACGGACTGGACGAATACACAGACACTGTGACGTCATACATCAGTTTCTGTGAAGACAGCTGTATCTCAACTAAATCACAGGTGAGATACAGTAACAACAAACCCTGGTTTACTGCTGAACTCAAACAGCTTCGGAGGGAAAAGGAGGAAGCGTTCAGGAGTGGAGATAGAACTGTCTTTAAGGAGGCCAAATACAGACTGGAGAAAGGGATTAGAGCTGCGAAGAGCAAGTACTCAGAGCAGCTGAACAGACACATCACTGCTAACGACCCATCTTCAGCCTGGAAAGGCCTACAGCTTCTCACTGGTCACAAGGTGAGAAAGACCCCCCTCCTCCTGAACGACCGACACCTCACCAACGACCTGAATGAGTTCTACTGCAGATTTGAACTCACAAAAGACAATCGGACCGTCTACCACCCATCACCCCCCTCCACCTCCACCCCCACCCTGGCCCTCTCACCTCTGCCTCCTGCTCATCTCTGCATCAACCGGCAGGATGTTCACAGGCTCTTCAGCAGACAGAAGGTGAGGAAAGCCCCCGGGCCCGACTCAGTCTCTCCATCCACCCTAAAACACTGCTGTGACCAACTAGCTCCAGTGTTTACAGACATTTTTAACAGATCACTGGAACTCTGCTCTGTTCCAGCCTGCTTCAAAACCTCCACCATCATTCCAGTTCCCAAGAAATCCACCATCACCGGACTGAATGATTACAGGCCTGTCGCCCTGACCTCTGTAGTCATGAAGGTCTTTGAACGCCTGATCCTAGCCCACCTGAAGTCCATCACAGATCCCCTGCTGGACCCCCTGCAGTTTGCGTACCGAGCAAACAGGTCTGTCGATGATGTGGTCAACCTGACCCTGCACTTTATCCTGCAACATCTCGACAGCCATGGAAACTATGCTAGGGTTTTGTTTGTGGACTTTAGCT
Organism: Salminus brasiliensis; assembly: GCF_030463535.1. Classification (NCBI taxonomy): domain Eukaryota; kingdom Metazoa; phylum Chordata; class Actinopteri; order Characiformes; family Bryconidae; genus Salminus; species Salminus brasiliensis. The sequence goes on along the minus strand of NC_132890.1, from coordinate 15,456,821 downwards.
CGGCTTTTAACACTGTTGTGCCGCAGCTTCTTCAGGCCAAGCTCTCCCAGCTGTCAGTGCCAGACTCCATGTGTCGGTGGATCGTGGATTTTCTGACAGACAGGAGACAGCAGGTGCGGCTGGGGAAGCACAATTCAGACCTCCGGACACTCAGTACTGGAGTCCCTCAGGGTTGTGTTCTTTCACCCCTTCTCTTCAGCCTCTACACTAATGATTGTGTCTCCAAAGATCCAGCTGTAAAGATCCTGAAATTTGCAGATGACTCCACTCTGGTGGGCCTCATAGCCAACGGTGATGAGTCTGCTTACAGAAAGGAAATTGAGCAGCTGGTGTCCTGGTGCAGCAACAACCACCTGCTGCTAAACACAGAAAAGACTGTAGAGATGGTGGTGGACTTCCGACGCAATCCACCCACCCTTCCCCCCCTCCACATCAACAACACTGCAGTATCAATGGTGGAGTCACTCAAGTTCCTGGGCACCACCATTTCCAGAGACTTGAAATGGGAGAAAAACACCATCTCCATCATCAAGAAAGCTCAACAAAGAATGTACTTCTTGAGACAGCTCAAGAAATTCAACCTGCCACAGACCCTGATGATCCAGTTCTACACAGCGATCATCGAGTCCATTATCACAGCCTCCATAACTATCTGGTTTGGTTCCTCCACCTCACAAGAAAGAACCAAACTCCAGCGCATCATCAGGACAGCAGAGAGGATCATAGGATGTAACCTGCCATCACTTCAGCAGATCTACTCCAGCAGGATGAGGAAGCGGGCTGGCAAGATTACATCTGACCCCTCACATCCTGGACACCTCCTCTTCCAGACACTCCCCTCGGGTAGAAGACTGCGGTCCATCAAAACCAGCACAACACGTCATGCTAACAGCTTCTTCCCCAGAGCTGTAGCGCTCCTCAATCACAGTGGTCACCTCCCACTGTAAACCTCTAAACTTACAACTGAACTGTACCAAACCGGACTGAACAGTTATTTGCACTCTGCCTATTTTGCACTATGACTATTTGCACACCTGTACAGATGTCCTTTTCTTTTCTGTAAATATATTTTTCAGCTCTTTATTACCTTTATTACCTTTAGTACTTTCTACTTTTTTTAATTTATCCCCTACCCTATTTATTGTTTAGTGTCATTTTCCTTTAGTTTAAGACTGTGTTCTGTGTTTCTTGCTACTTGTCATGCGTGTTGCTCTCACCAAGACAAATTCCTTGTATGGGTAACATACTTGGTGAAATAAAGAGATTCTGATTCTGATTCTGATTCTGATTCAATGAAATGTGTGATTGGTTTGAATGAGCTTGGTGGGGTTGCTTTGGAAGTAAGAAAGGAGGGCGAGTAAATGTGTGTCCCCTGTAGTGTGGAAAAGGCAGCCGTCTTTTGCCGCATGCTTATAAATAGGCTGAGTGGAAGCAGTGCTCTCGCTTACGGCCATACCACCCTGAGCACGCCCGATCTCGTCTGATCTCGGAAGCTAAGCAGGGTCGGGCCTGGTTAGTACTTGGATGGGAGACCGCCTGGGAATACCAGGTGCTGTAAGCTTTTGCCATCCTCAAGCACATTCTTTCACTTGCTTTTCTTACTTTTACTCCATCTTACTTTACGCTTTCACAAATCTACAACGCATTACCCTTTCTTTTACATGTACGTCCTTGTGTTACATTTCATACGGTCTTTGGAGTCTTCAGAGTCGAAACATTTCAGCGTCAGATGCCGTTTAAGCCCACCTGCATGGCCTGCCATGGGATGGAAACCAATCAGTTGTAGTTTGGCTTAATTATAGCCAGTTGCTCTCAAAACAAAACACTGGAAAATATTCAACAAGAACTCTGTGGAGGGAATGCTGTGGATAAAAGTAACCCAAGCCTGCCAGTAGGGGTCAGTGTACGTTTGAGGAAACTGACAACATGGGGGGGAAAGTCTGTTACAGGATGTCAACGCAGAGCAGAACTACAACCAATCACAGTTACAGCTCATGGGTGGGACAAGCCCAATATTTGCTGTTAAAAACAAACAAACAAACAAAAAAACACCTGCTAATTTAGATCACTTACTTAGGTCACATTAAAGCAACACATCACGAAAGGGAGTGAGCCGTGGGGCAATAACAGCACCGTTTCGTCACAGCCGTGATGTTTATTTCACCGTTACACGCAACCTCAAGTCATGGGCCGCCATTCATGGGTCCCCGTTCTCGTTTCGGGGGGCTGATTTCCAGTTGTATTGAGTTTTTTTAAAATTCTCCTCCCAGACCTGCCTGCATCTACAACAGTTGTTCTTTTGTCCCCCTAAAGCTTCACAGAGCTCTTTGAACTTGACATGGCGACGCCACTTCCCTAAGTCAAAAGGCTGGCTGGCCCACTCAGCCCGAGCCTGCTTCACCGGCATCCCTGCGACTCGCAACTCACCTCAGAGCGATGCTTCGCCCGGCGTGCTAGCGTGAGCTTTTTTCTTTTTTTTTTTTTGCCCGGCTTCCATATTGGTAGGAAGTAGCCTCTGCATTTATCCCGTATTCCTGTTGTACCTTAGTATGTGGAATTTAGGGGTGTAAATAAAAGGAGCCAAGACAGTTGAGAAAGATTTGTGATTTTGTAATTGTCCCGTTTCACAAGCCCATTCGACTCATGTGGCTTATGTGACTTTTATGTTGACAAGGCCGAGTCTGGCGGCCGGCGTTAGCCTTTGTTGCTGAATGTTCAAGTGTCAGCCAAAAGAGCAAGTTTTGTTGTTTTATTTTTTTTGTGAAAAGAGAAGGAGGACAGGAGAGAGCAATGAAATGTGTGATTGGTTTGAATGAGCTTGGTGGGGTTGCTTTGGAAGTAAGAAAGGAGGGCGAGTAAATGTGTGTCCCCTGTAGTGTGGAAAAGGCAGCCGTCTTTTGCCGCATGCTTATAAATAGGCTGAGTGGAAGCAGTGCTCTCGCTTACGGCCATACCACCCTGAGCACGCCCGATCTCGTCTGATCTCGGAAGCTAAGCAGGGTCGGGCCTGGTTAGTACTTGGATGGGAGACCGCCTGGGAATACCAGGTGCTGTAAGCTTTTGCCATCCTCAAGCACATTCTTTCACTTGCTTTTCTTACTTTTACTCCATCTTACTTTACGCTTTCACAAATCTACAACGCATTACCCTTTCTTTTACATGTACGTCCTTGTGTTACATTTCATACGGTCTTTGGAGTCTTCAGAGTCGAAACATTTCAGCGTCAGATGCCGTTTAAGCCCACCTGCATGGCCTGCCATGGGATGGAAACCAATCAGTTGTAGTTTGGCTTAATTATAGCCAGTTGCTCTCAAAACAAAACACTGGAAAATATTCAACAAGAACTCTGTGGAGGGAATGCTGTGGATAAAAGTAACCCAAGCCTGCCAGTAGGGGTCAGTGTACGTTTGAGGAAACTGACAACATGGGGGGGAAAGTCTGTTACAGGATGTCAACGCAGAGCAGAACTACAACCAATCACAGTTACAGCTCATGGGTGGGACAAGCCCAATATTTGCTGTTAAAAACAAACAAACAAACAAAAAAACACCTGCTAATTTAGATCACTTACTTAGGTCACATTAAAGCAACACATCACGAAAGGGAGTGAGCCGTGGGGCAATAACAGCACCGTTTCGTCACAGCCGTGATGTTTATTTCACCGTTACACGCAACCTCAAGTCATGGGCCGCCATTCATGGGTCCCCGTTCTCGTTTCGGGGGGCTGATTTCCAGTTGTATTGAGTTTTTTTTTAAATTCTCCTCCCAGACCTGCCTGCATCTACAACAGTTGTTCTTTTGTCCCCCTAAAGCTTCACAGAGCTCTTTGAACTTGACATGGCGACGCCACTTCCCTAAGTCAAAAGGCTGGCTGGCCCACTCAGCCCGAGCCTGCTTCACCGGCATCCCTGCGACTCGCAACTCACCTCAGAGCGATGCTTCGCCCGGCGTGCTAGCGTGAGCTTTTTTCTTTTTTTTTTTTTGCCCGGCTTCCATATTGGTAGGAAGTAGCCTCTGCATTTATCCCGTATTCCTGTTGTACCTTAGTATGTGGAATTTAGGGGTGTAAATAAAAGGAGCCAAGACAGTTGAGAAAGATTTGTGATTTTGTAATTGTCCCGTTTCACAAGCCCATTCGACTCATGTGGCTTATGTGACTTTTATGTTGACAAGGCCGAGTCTGGCGGCCGGCGTTAGCCTTTGTTGCTGAATGTTCAAGTGTCAGCCAAAAGAGCAAGTTTTGTTGTTTTATTTTTTTGTGAAAACAGAAGGAGGACAGGAGAGAGCAATGAAATGTGTGATTGGTTTGAATGAGCTTGGTGGGGTTGCTTTGGAAGTAAGAAAGGAGGGCGAGTAAATGTGTGTCCCCTGTAGTGTGGAAAAGGCAGCCGTCTTTTGCCGCATGCTTATAAATAGGCTGAGTGGAAGCAGTGCTCTCGCTTACGGCCATACCACCCTGAGCACGCCCGATCTCGTCTGATCTCGGAAGCTAAGCAGGGTCGGGCCTGGTTAGTACTTGGATGGGAGACCGCCTGGGAATACCAGGTGCTGTAAGCTTTTGCCATCCTCAAGCACTTACATGCACATTCTTTCACTTGCTTTTCTTACTTTTACTCCATCTTACTTTACGCTTTCACAAATCTACAACGCATTACCCTTTCTTTTACATGTACGTCCTTGTGTTACATTTCATACGGTCTTTGGAGTCTTCAGAGTCGAAACATTTCAGCGTCAGATGCCGTTTAAGCCCACCTGCATGGCCTGCCATGGGATGGAAACCAATCAGTTGTAGTTTGGCTTAATTATAGCCAGTTGCTCTCAAAACAAAACACTGGAAAATATTCAACAAGAACTCTGTGGAGGGAATGCTGTGGATAAAAGTAACCCAAGCCTGCCAGTAGGGGTCAGTGTACGTTTGAGGAAACTGACAACATGGGGGGGAAAGTCTGTTACAGGATGTCAACGCAGAGCAGAACTACAACCAATCACAGTTACAGCTCATGGGTGGGACAAGCCCAATATTTGCTGTTAAAAACAAACAAACAAACAAAAAAACACCTGCTAATTTAGATCACTTACTTAGGTCACATTAAAGCAACACATCACGAAAGGGAGTGAGCCGTGGGGCAATAACAGCACCGTTTCGTCACAGCCGTGATGTTTATTTCACCGTTACACGCAACCTCAAGTCATGGGCCGCCATTCATGGGTCCCCGTTCTCGTTTCGGGGGGCTGATTTCCAGTTGTATTGAGTTTTTTTAAAATTCTCCTCCCAGACCTGCCTGCATCTACAACAGTTGTTCTTTTGTCCCCCTAAAGCTTCACAGAGCTCTTTGAACTTGACATGGCGACGCCACTTCCCTAAGTCAAAAGGCTGGCTGGCCCACTCAGCCCGAGCCTGCTTCACCGGCATCCCTGCGACTCGCAACTCACCTCAGAGCGATGCTTCGCCCGGCGTGCTAGCGTGAGCTTTTTTCTTTTTTTTTTTTTGCCCGGCTTCCATATTGGTAGGAAGTAGCCTCTGCATTTATCCCGTATTCCTGTTGTACCTTAGTATGTGGAATTTAGGGGTGTAAATAAAAGGAGCCAAGACAGTTGAGAAAGATTTGTGATTTTGTAATTGTCCCGTTTCACAAGCCCATTCGACTCATGTGGCTTATGTGACTTTTATGTTGACAAGGCCGAGTCTGGCGGCCGGCGTTAGCCTTTGTTGCTGAATGTTCAAGTGTCAGCCAAAAGAGCAAGTTTTGTTGTTTTATTTTTTTGTGAAAAGAGAAGGAGGACAGGAGAGAGCAATGAAATGTGTGATTGGTTTGAATGAGCTTGGTGGGGTTGCTTTGGAAGTAAGAAAGGAGGGCGAGTAAATGTGTGTCCCCTGTAGTGTGGAAAAGGCAGCCGTCTTTTGCCGCATGCTTATAAATAGGCTGAGTGGAAGCAGTGCTCTCGCTTACGGCCATACCACCCTGAGCATGCCTGATCTCGTCTGATCTTGGAAGCTAAGCAGGGTCGGGCCTGGTTAGTACTTGGATGGGAGACCGCCTGGGAATACCAGGTGCTGTAAGCTTTTGCCATCCTCAAGCACATTCTTTCACTTGCTTTTCTTACTTTTACTCCATCTTACTTTACGCTTTCACAAATCTACAACGCATTACCCTTTCTTTTACATGTACGTCCTTGTGTTACATTTCATACGGTCTTTGGAGTCTTCAGAGTCGAAACATTTCAGCGTCAGATGCCGTTTAAGCCCACCTGCATGGCCTGCCATGGGATGGAAACCAATCAGTTGTAGTTTGGCTTAATTATAGCCAGTTGCTCTCAAAACAAAACACTGGAAAATATTCAACAAGAACTCTGTGGAGGGAATGCTGTGGATAAAAGTAACCCAAGCCTGCCAGTAGGGGTCAGTGTACGTTTGAGGAAACTGACAACATGGGGGGGAAAGTCTGTTACAGGATGTCAACGCAGAGCAGAACTACAACCAATCACAGTTACAGCTCATGGGTGGGACAAGCCCAATATTTGCTGTTAAAAACAAACAAACAAACAAAAAAACACCTGCTAATTTAGATCACTTACTTAGGTCACATTAAAGCAACACATCACGAAAGGGAGTGAGCCGTGGGGCAATAACAGCACCGTTTCGTCACAGCCGTGATGTTTATTTCACCGTTACACGCAACCTCAAGTCATGGGCCGCCATTCATGGGTCCCCGTTCTCGTTTCGGGGGGCTGATTTCCAGTTGTATTGAGTTTTTTTAAAATTCTCCTCCCAGACCTGCCTGCATCTACAACAGTTGTTCTTTTGTCCCCCTAAAGCTTCACAGAGCTCTTTGAACTTGACATGGCGACGCCACTTCCCTAAGTCAAAAGGCTGGCTGGCCCACTCAGCCCGAGCCTGCTTCACCGGCATCCCTGCGACTCGCAACTCACCTCAGAGCGATGCTTCGCCCGGCGTGCTAGCGTGAGCTTTTTTCTTTTTTTTTTTTTGCCCGGCTTCCATATTGGTAGGAAGTAGCCTCTGCATTTATCCCGTATTCCTGTTGTACCTTAGTATGTGGAATTTAGGGGTGTAAATAAAAGGAGCCAAGACAGTTGAGAAAGATTTGTGATTTTGTAATTGTCCCGTTTCACAAGCCCATTCGACTCATGTGGCTTATGTGACTTTTATGTTGACAAGGCCGAGTCTGGCGGCCGGCGTTAGCCTTTGTTGCTGAATGTTCAAGTGTCAGCCAAAAGAGCAAGTTTTGTTGTTTTATTTTTTTTGTGAAAAGAGAAGGAGGACAGGAGAGAGCAATGAAATGTGTGATTGGTTTGAATGAGCTTGGTGGGGTTGCTTTGGAAGTAAGAAAGGAGGGCGAGTAAATGTGTGTCCCCTGTAGTGTGGAAAAGGCAGCCGTCTTTTGCCGCATGCTTATAAATAGGCTGAGTGGAAGCAGTGCTCTCGCTTACGGCCATACCACCCTGAGCACGCCCGATCTCGTCTGATCTCGGAAGCTAAGCAGGGTCGGGCCTGGTTAGTACTTGGATGGGAGACCGCCTGGGAATACCAGGTGCTGTAAGCTTTTGCCATCCTCAAGCACATTCTTTCACTTGCTTTTCTTACTTTTACTCCATCTTACTTTACGCTTTCACAAATCTACAACGCATTACCCTTTCTTTTACATGTACGTCCTTGTGTTACATTTCATACGGTCTTTGGAGTCTTCAGAGTCGAAACATTTCAGCGTCAGATGCCGTTTAAGCCCACCTGCATGGCCTGCCATGGGATGGAAACCAATCAGTTGTAGTTTGGCTTAATTATAGCCAGTTGCTCTCAAAACAAAACACTGGAAAATATTCAACAAGAACTCTGTGGAGGGAATGCTGTGGATAAAAGTAACCCAAGCCTGCCAGTAGGGGTCAGTGTACGTTTGAGGAAACTGACAACATGGGGGGGAAAGTCTGTTACAGGATGTCAACGCAGAGCAGAACTACAACCAATCACAGTTACAGCTCATGGGTGGGACAAGCCCAATATTTGCTGTTAAAAACAAACAAACAAACAAAAAAACACCTGCTAATTTAGATCACTTACTTAGGTCACATTAAAGCAACACATCACGAAAGGGAGTGAGCCGTGGGGCAATAACAGCACCGTTTCGTCACAGCCGTGATGTTTATTTCACCGTTACACGCAACCTCAAGTCATGGGCCGCCATTCATGGGTCCCCGTTCTCGTTTCGGGGGGCTGATTTCCAGTTGTATTGAGTTTTTTTTAAATTCTCCTCCCAGACCTGCCTGCATCTACAACAGTTGTTCTTTTGTCCCCCTAAAGCTTCACAGAGCTCTTTGAACTTGACATGGCGACGCCACTTCCCTAAGTCAAAAGGCTGGCTGGCCCACTCAGCCCGAGCCTGCTTCACCGGCATCCCTGCGACTCGCAACTCACCTCAGAGCGATGCTTCGCCCGGCGTGCTAGCGTGAGCTTTTTTCTTTTTTTTTTTTTGCCCGGCTTCCATATTGGTAGGAAGTAGCCTCTGCATTTATCCCGTATTCCTGTTGTACCTTAGTATGTGGAATTTAGGGGTGTAAATAAAAGGAGCCAAGACAGTTGAGAAAGATTTGTGATTTTGTAATTGTCCCGTTTCACAAGCCCATTCGACTCATGTGGCTTATGTGACTTTTATGTTGACAAGGCCGAGTCTGGCGGCCGGCGTTAGCCTTTGTTGCTGAATGTTCAAGTGTCAGCCAAAAGAGCAAGTTTTGTTGTTTTATTTTTTTGTGAAAAGAGAAGGAGGACAGGAGAGAGCAATGAAATGTGTGATTGGTTTGAATGAGCTTGGTGGGGTTGCTTTGGAAGTAAGAAAGGAGGGCGAGTAAATGTGTGTCCCCTGTAGTGTGGAAAAGGCAGCCGTCTTTTGCCGCATGCTTATAAATAGGCTGAGTGGAAGCAGTGCTCTCGCTTACGGCCATACCACCCTGAGCACGCCCGATCTCGTCTGATCTCGGAAGCTAAGCAGGGTCGGGCCTGGTTAGTACTTGGATGGGAGACCGCCTGGGAATACCAGGTGCTGTAAGCTTTTGCCATCCTCAAGCACATTCTTTCACTTGCTTTTCTTACTTTTACTCCATCTTACTTTACGCTTTCACAAATCTACAACGCATTACCCTTTCTTTTACATGTACGTCCTTGTGTTACATTTCATACGGTCTTTGGAGTCTTCAGAGTCGAAACATTTCAGCGTCAGATGCCGTTTAAGCCCACCTGCATGGCCTGCCATGGGATGGAAACCAATCAGTTGTAGTTTGGCTTAATTATAGCCAGTTGCTCTCAAAACAAAACACTGGAAAATATTCAACAAGAACTCTGTGGAGGGAATGCTGTGGATAAAAGTAACCCAAGCCTGCCAGTAGGGGTCAGTGTACGTTTGAGGAAACTGACAACATGGGGGGGAAAGTCTGTTACAGGATGTCAACGCAGAGCAGAACTACAACCAATCACAGTTACAGCTCATGGGTGGGACAAGCCCAATATTTGCTGTTAAAAACAAACAAACAAACAAAAAAACACCTGCTAATTTAGATCACTTACTTAGGTCACATTAAAGCAACACATCACGAAAGGGAGTGAGCCGTGGGGCAATAACAGCACCGTTTCGTCACAGCCGTGATGTTTATTTCACCGTTACACGCAACCTCAAGTCATGGGCCGCCATTCATGGGTCCCCGTTCTCGTTTCGGGGGGCTGATTTCCAGTTGTATTGAGTTTTTTTAAAATTCTCCTCCCAGACCTGCCTGCATCTACAACAGTTGTTCTTTTGTCCCCCTAAAGCTTCACAGAGCTCTTTGAACTTGACATGGCGACGCCACTTCCCTAAGTCAAAAGGCTGGCTGGCCCACTCAGCCCGAGCCTGCTTCACCGGCATCCCTGCGACTCGCAACTCACCTCAGAGCGATGCTTCGCCCGGCGTGCTAGCGTGAGCTTTTTTCTTTTTTTTTTTTTGCCCGGCTTCCATATTGGTAGGAAGTAGCCTCTGCATTTATCCCGTATTCCTGTTGTACCTTAGTATGTGGAATTTAGGGGTGTAAATAAAAGGAGCCAAGACAGTTGAGAAAGATTTGTGATTTTGTAATTGTCCCGTTTCACAAGCCCATTCGACTCATGTGGCTTATGTGACTTTTATGTTGACAAGGCCGAGTCTGGCGGCCGGCGTTAGCCTTTGTTGCTGAATGTTCAAGTGTCAGCCAAAAGAGCAAGTTTTGTTGTTTTATTTTTTTGTGAAAAGAGAAGGAGGACAGGAGAGAGCAATGAAATGTGTGATTGGTTTGAATGAGCTTGGTGGGGTTGCTTTGGAAGTAAGAAAGGAGGGCGAGTAAATGTGTGTCCCCTGTAGTGTGGAAAAGGCAGCCGTCTTTTGCCGCATGCTTATAAATAGGCTGAGTGGAAGCAGTGCTCTCGCTTACGGCCATACCACCCTGAGCACGCCCGATCTCGTCTGATCTCGGAAGCTAAGCAGGGTCGGGCCTGGTTAGTACTTGGATGGGAGACCGCCTGGGAATACCAGGTGCTGTAAGCTTTTGCCATCCTCAAGCACATTCTTTCACTTGCTTTTCTTACTTTTACTCCATCTTACTTTACGCTTTCACAAATCTACAACGCATTACCCTTTCTTTTACATGTACGTCCTTGTGTTACATTTCATACGGTCTTTGGAGTCTTCAGAGTCGAAACATTTCAGCGTCAGATGCCGTTTAAGCCCACCTGCATGGCCTGCCATGGGATGGAAACCAATCAGTTGTAGTTTGGCTTAATTATAGCCAGTTGCTCTCAAAACAAAACACTGGAAAATATTCAACAAGAACTCTGTGGAGGGAATGCTGTGGATAAAAGTAACCCAAGCCTGCCAGTAGGGGTCAGTGTACGTTTGAGGAAACTGACAACATGGGGGGGAAAGTCTGTTACAGGATGTCAACGCAGAGCAGAACTACAACCAATCACAGTTACAGCTCATGGGTGGGACAAGCCCAATATTTGCTGTTAAAAACAAACAAACAAACAAAAAAACACCTGCTAATTTAGATCACTTACTTAGGTCACATTAAAGCAACACATCACGAAAGGGAGTGAGCCGTGGGGCAATAACAGCACCGTTTCGTCACAGCCGTGATGTTTATTTCACCGTTACACGCAACCTCAAGTCATGGGCCGCCATTCATGGGTCCCCGTTCTCGTTTCGGGGGGCTGATTTCCAGTTGTATTGAGTTTTTTTTAAATTCTCCTCCCAGACCTGCCTGCATCTACAACAGTTGTTCTTTTGTCCCCCTAAAGCTTCACAGAGCTCTTTGAACTTGACATGGCGACGCCACTTCCCTAAGTCAAAAGGCTGGCTGGCCCACTCAGCCCGAGCCTGCTTCACCGGCATCCCTGCGACTCGCAACTCACCTCAGAGCGATGCTTCGCCCGGCGTGCTAGCGTGAGCTTTTTTCTTTTTTTTTTTTTGCCCGGCTTCCATATTGGTAGGAAGTAGCCTCTGCATTTATCCCGTATTCCTGTTGTACCTTAGTATGTGGAATTTAGGGGTGTAAATAAAAGGAGCCAAGACAGTTGAGAAAGATTTGTGATTTTGTAATTGTCCCGTTTCACAAGCCCATTCGACTCATGTGGCTTATGTGACTTTTATGTTGACAAGGCCGAGTCTGGCGGCCGGCGTTAGCCTTTGTTGCTGAATGTTCAAGTGTCAGCCAAAAGAGCAAGTTTTGTTGTTTTATTTTTTTTGTGAAAAGAGAAGGAGGACAGGAGAGAGCAATGAAATGTGTGATTGGTTTGAATGAGCTTGGTGGGGTTGCTTTGGAAGTAAGAAAGGAGGGCGAGTAAATGTGTGTCCCCTGTAGTGTGGAAAAGGCAGCCGTCTTTTGCCGCATGCTTATAAATAGGCTGAGTGGAAGCAGTGCTCTCGCTTACGGCCATACCACCCTGAGCACGCCCGATCTCGTCTGATCTCGGAAGCTAAGCAGGGTCGGGCCTGGTTAGTACTTGGATGGGAGACCACCTGGGAATACCGGGTGCTGTAAGCTTTTGCCATCCTCAAGCACTTACATGCACATTCTTTCACTTGCTTTTCTTACTTTTACTCCATCTTACTTTACGCTTTCACAAATCTACAACGCATTACCCTTTCTTTTACATGTACGTCCTTGTGTTACATTTCATACGGTCTTTGGAGTCTTCAGAGTCGAAACATTTCAGCGTCAGATGCCGTTTAAGCCCACCTGCATGGCCTGCCATGGGATGGAAACCAATCAGTTGTAGTTTGGCTTAATTATAGCCAGTTGCTCTCAAAACAAAACACTGGAAAATATTCAACAAGAACTCTGTGGAGGGAATGCTGTGGATAAAAGTAACCCAAGCCTGCCAGTAGGGGTCAGTGTACGTTTGAGGAAACTGACAACATGGGGGGGAAAGTCTGTTACAGGATGTCAACGCAGAGCAGAACTACAACCAATCACAGTTACAGCTCATGGGTGGGACAAGCCCAATATTTGCTGTTAAAAACAAACAAACAAACAAAAAAACACCTGCTAATTTAGATCACTTACTTAGGTCACATTAAAGCAACACATCACGAAAGGGAGTGAGCCGTGGGGCAATAACAGCACCGTTTCGTCACAGCCGTGATGTTTATTTCACCGTTACACGCAACCTCAAGTCATGGGCCGCCATTCATGGGTCCCCGTTCTCGTTTCGGGGGGCTGATTTCCAGTTGTATTGAGTTTTTTTAAAATTCTCCTCCCAGACCTGCCTGCATCTACAACAGTTGTTCTTTTGTCCCCCTAAAGCTTCACAGAGCTCTTTGAACTTGACATGGCGACGCCACTTCCCTAAGTCAAAAGGCTGGCTGGCCCACTCAGCCCGAGCCTGCTTCACCGGCATCCCTGCGACTCGCAACTCACCTCAGAGCGATGCTTCGCCCGGCGTGCTAGCGTGAGCTTTTTTCTTTTTTTTTTTTTTGCCCGGCTTCCATATTGGTAGGAAGTAGCCTCTGCATTTATCCCGTATTCCTGTTGTACCTTAGTATGTGGAATTTAGGGGTGTAAATAAAAGGAGCCAAGACAGTTGAGAAAGATTTGTGATTTTGTAATTGTCCCGTTTCACAAGCCCATTCGACTCATGTGGCTTATGTGACTTTTATGTTGACAAGGCCGAGTCTGGCGGCCGGCGTTAGCCTTTGTTGCTGAATGTTCAAGTGTCAGCCAAAAGAGCAAGTTTTGTTGTTTTATTTTTTTTGTGAAAAGAGAAGGAGGACAGGAGAGAGCAACAAGCCGGTCATCACAACAGTGAAGAGGTGGACCAGTGGAGACATTGAGAAGCTGCAGGGCTGCTTCGAATCCACAGACTGGGCTGTGTTTGAGGAGGCGACAGACGGACTGGACGAATACACAGACACTGTGACGTCATACATCAGTTTCTGTGAAGACAGCTGTATCTCAACTAAATCACAGGTGAGATACAGTAACAACAAACCCTGGTTTACTGCTGAACTCAAACAGCTTCGGAGGGAAAAGGAGGAAGCGTTCAGGAGTGGAGATAGAACTGTCTTTAAGGAGGCCAAATACAGACTGGAGAAAGGGATTAGAGCTGCGAAGAGCAAGTACTCAGAGCAGCTGAACAGACACATCACTGCTAACGACCCATCTTCAGCCTGGAAAGGCCTACAGCTTCTCACTGGTCACAAGGTGAGAAAGACCCCCCTCCTCCTGAACGACCGACACCTCACCAACGACCTGAATGAGTTCTACTGCAGATTTGAACTCACAAAAGACAATCGGACCGTCTACCACCCATCACCCCCCTCCACCTCCACCCCCACCCTGGCCCTCTCACCTCTGCCTCCTGCTCATCTCTGCATCAACCGGCAGGATGTTCACAGGCTCTTCAGCAGACAGAAGGTGAGGAAAGCCCCCGGGCCCGACTCAGTCTCTCCATCCACCCTAAAACACTGCTGTGACCAACTAGCTCCAGTGTTTACAGACATTTTTAACAGATCACTGGAACTCTGCTCTGTTCCAGCCTGCTTCAAAACCTCCACCATCATTCCAGTTCCCAAGAAATCCACCATCACCGGACTGAATGATTACAGGCCTGTCGCCCTGACCTCTGTAGTCATGAAGGTCTTTGAACGCCTGATCCTAGCCCACCTGAAGTCCATCACAGATCCCCTGCTGGACCCCCTGCAGTTTGCGTACCGAGCAAACAGGTCTGTCGATGATGTGGTCAACCTGACCCTGCACTTTATCCTGCAACATCTCGACAGCCATGGAAACTATGCTAGGGTTTTGTTTGTGGACTTTAGCTCGGCTTTTAACACTGTTGTGCCGCAGCTTCTTCAGGCCAAGCTCTCCCAGCTGTCAGTGCCAGACTCCATGTGTCGGTGGATCGTGGATTTTCTGACAGACAGGAGACAGCAGGTGCGGCTGGGGAAGCACAATTCAGACCTCCGGACACTCAGTACTGGAGTCCCTCAGGGTTGTGTTCTTTCACCCCTTCTCTTCAGCCTCTACACTAATGATTGTGTCTCCAAAGATCCAGCTGTAAAGATCCTGAAATTTGCAGATGACTCCACTCTGGTGGGCCTCATAGCCAACGGTGATGAGTCTGCTTACAGAAAGGAAATTGAGCAGCTGGTGTCCTGGTGCAGCAACAACCACCTGCTGCTAAACACAGAAAAGACTGTAGAGATGGTGGTGGACTTCCGACGCAATCCACCCACCCTTCCCCCCCTCCACATCAACAACACTGCAGTATCAATGGTGGAGTCACTCAAGTTCCTGGGCACCACCATTTCCAGAGACTTGAAATGGGAGAAAAACACCATCTCCATCATCAAGAAAGCTCAACAAAGAATGTACTTCTTGAGACAGCTCAAGAAATTCAACCTGCCACAGACCCTGATGATCCAGTTCTACACAGCGATCATCGAGTCCATTATCACAGCCTCCATAACTATCTGGTTTGGTTCCTCCACCTCACAAGAAAGAACCAAACTCCAGCGCATCATCAGGACAGCAGAGAGGATCATAGGATGTAACCTGCCATCACTTCAGCAGATCTACTCCAGCAGGATGAGGAAGCGGGCTGGCAAGATTACATCTGACCCCTCACATCCTGGACACCTCCTCTTCCAGACACTCCCCTCGGGTAGAAGACTGCGGTCCATCAAAACCAGCACAACACGTCATGCTAACAGCTTCTTCCCCAGAGCTGTAGCGCTCCTCAATCACAGTGGTCACCTCCCACTGTAAACCTCTAAACTTACAACTGAACTGTACCAAACCGGACTGAACAGTTATTTGCACTCTGCCTATTTTGCACTATGACTATTTGCACACCTGTACAGATGTCCTTTTCTTTTCTGTAAATATATTTTTCAGCTCTTTATTACCTTTATTACCTTTAGTACTTTCTACTTTTTTTAATTTATCCCCTACCCTATTTATTGTTTAGTGTCATTTTCCTTTAGTTTAAGACTGTGTTCTGTGTTTCTTGCTACTTGTCATGCGTGTTGCTCTCACCAAGACAAATTCCTTGTATGGGTAACATACTTGGTGAAATAAAGAGATTCTGATTCTGATTCTGATTCTGATTCAATGAAATGTGTGATTGGTTTGAATGAGCTTGGTGGGGTTGCTTTGGAAGTAAGAAAGGAGGGCGAGTAAATGTGTGTCCCCTGTAGTGTGGAAAAGGCAGCCGTCTTTTGCCGCATGCTTATAAATAGGCTGAGTGGAAGCAGTGCTCTCGCTTACGGCCATACCACCCTGAGCACGCCCGATCTCGTCTGATCTCGGAAGCTAAGCAGGGTCGGGCCTGGTTAGTACTTGGATGGGAGACCGCCTGGGAATACCAGGTGCTGTAAGCTTTTGCCATCCTCAAGCACATTCTTTCACTTGCTTTTCTTACTTTTACTCCATCTTACTTTACGCTTTCACAAATCTACAACGCATTACCCTTTCTTTTACATGTACGTCCTTGTGTTACATTTCATACGGTCTTTGGAGTCTTCAGAGTCGAAACATTTCAGCGTCAGATGCCGTTTAAGCCCACCTGCATGGCCTGCCATGGGATGGAAACCAATCAGTTGTAGTTTGGCTTAATTATAGCCAGTTGCTCTCAAAACAAAACACTGGAAAATATTCAACAAGAACTCTGTGGAGGGAATGCTGTGGATAAAAGTAACCCAAGCCTGCCAGTAGGGGTCAGTGTACGTTTGAGGAAACTGACAACATGGGGGGGAAAGTCTGTTACAGGATGTCAACGCAGAGCAGAACTACAACCAATCACAGTTACAGCTCATGGGTGGGACAAGCCCAATATTTGCTGTTAAAAACAAACAAACAAACAAAAAAACACCTGCTAATTTAGATCACTTACTTAGGTCACATTAAAGCAACACATCACGAAAGGGAGTGAGCCGTGGGGCAATAACAGCACCGTTTCGTCACAGCCGTGATGTTTATTTCACCGTTACACGCAACCTCAAGTCATGGGCCGCCATTCATGGGTCCCCGTTCTCGTTTCGGGGGGCTGATTTCCAGTTGTATTGAGTTTTTTTAAAATTCTCCTCCCAGACCTGCCTGCATCTACAACAGTTGTTCTTTTGTCCCCCTAAAGCTTCACAGAGCTCTTTGAACTTGACATGGCGACGCCACTTCCCTAAGTCAAAAGGCTGGCTGGCCCACTCAGCCCGAGCCTGCTTCACCGGCATCCCTGCGACTCGCAACTCACCTCAGAGCGATGCTTCGCCCGGCGTGCTAGCGTGAGCTTTTTTCTTTTTTTTTTTTTGCCCGGCTTCCATATTGGTAGGAAGTAGCCTCTGCATTTATCCCGTATTCCTGTTGTACCTTAGTATGTGGAATTTAGGGGTGTAAATAAAAGGAGCCAAGACAGTTGAGAAAGATTTGTGATTTTGTAATTGTCCCGTTTCACAAGCCCATTCGACTCATGTGGCTTATGTGACTTTTATGTTGACAAGGCCGAGTCTGGCGGCCGGCGTTAGCCTTTGTTGCTGAATGTTCAAGTGTCAGCCAAAAGAGCAAGTTTTGTTGTTTTATTTTTTTTGTGAAAAGAGAAGGAGGACAGGAGAGAGCAATGAAATGTGTGATTGGTTTGAATGAGCTTGGTGGGGTTGCTTTGGAAGTAAGAAAGGAGGGCGAGTAAATGTGTGTCCCCTGTAGTGTGGAAAAGGCAGCCGTCTTTTGCCGCATGCTTATAAATAGGCTGAGTGGAAGCAGTGCTCTCGCTTACGGCCATACCACCCTGAGCACGCCCGATCTCGTCTGATCTCGGAAGCTAAGCAGGGTCGGGCCTGGTTAGTACTTGGATGGGAGACCGCCTGGGAATACCAGGTGCTGTAAGCTTTTGCCATCCTCAAGCACATTCTTTCACTTGCTTTTCTTACTTTTACTCCATCTTACTTTACGCTTTCACAAATCTACAACGCATTACCCTTTCTTTTACATGTACGTCCTTGTGTTACATTTCATACGGTCTTTGGAGTCTTCAGAGTCGAAACATTTCAGCGTCAGATGCCGTTTAAGCCCACCTGCATGGCCTGCCATGGGATGGAAACCAATCAGTTGTAGTTTGGCTTAATTATAGCCAGTTGCTCTCAAAACAAAACACTGGAAAATATTCAACAAGAACTCTGTGGAGGGAATGCTGTGGATAAAAGTAACCCAAGCCTGCCAGTAGGGGTCAGTGTACGTTTGAGGAAACTGACAACATGGGGGGGAAAGTCTGTTACAGGATGTCAACGCAGAGCAGAACTACAACCAATCACAGTTACAGCTCATGGGTGGGACAAGCCCAATATTTGCTGTTAAAAACAAACAAACAAACAAAAAAACACCTGCTAATTTAGATCACTTACTTAGGTCACATTAAAGCAACACATCACGAAAGGGAGTGAGCCGTGGGGCAATAACAGCACCGTTTCGTCACAGCCGTGATGTTTATTTCACCGTTACACGCAACCTCAAGTCATGGGCCGCCATTCATGGGTCCCCGTTCTCGTTTCGGGGGGCTGATTTCCAGTTGTATTGAGTTTTTTTTTAAATTCTCCTCCCAGACCTGCCTGCATCTACAACAGTTGTTCTTTTGTCCCCCTAAAGCTTCACAGAGCTCTTTGAACTTGACATGGCGACGCCACTTCCCTAAGTCAAAAGGCTGGCTGGCCCACTCAGCCCGAGCCTGCTTCACCGGCATCCCTGCGACTCGCAACTCACCTCAGAGCGATGCTTCGCCCGGCGTGCTAGCGTGAGCTTTTTTCTTTTTTTTTTTTTGCCCGGCTTCCATATTGGTAGGAAGTAGCCTCTGCATTTATCCCGTATTCCTGTTGTACCTTAGTATGTGGAATTTAGGGGTGTAAATAAAAGGAGCCAAGACAGTTGAGAAAGATTTGTGATTTTGTAATTGTCCCGTTTCACAAGCCCATTCGACTCATGTGGCTTATGTGACTTTTATGTTGACAAGGCCGAGTCTGGCGGCCGGCGTTAGCCTTTGTTGCTGAATGTTCAAGTGTCAGCCAAAAGAGCAAGTTTTGTTGTTTTATTTTTTTGTGAAAAGAGAAGGAGGACAGGAGAGAGCAATGAAATGTGTGATTGGTTTGAATGAGCTTGGTGGGGTTGCTTTGGAAGTAAGAAAGGAGGGCGAGTAAATGTGTGTCCCCTGTAGTGTGGAAAAGGCAGCCGTCTTTTGCCGCATGCTTATAAATAGGCTGAGTGGAAGCAGTGCTCTCGCTTACGGCCATACCACCCTGAGCACGCCCGATCTCGTCTGATCTCGGAAGCTAAGCAGGGTCGGGCCTGGTTAGTACTTGGATGGGAGACCGCCTGGGAATACCAGGTGCTGTAAGCTTTTGCCATCCTCAAGCACTTACATGCACATTCTTTCACTTGCTTTTCTTACTTTTACTCCATCTTACTTTACGCTTTCACAAATCTACAACGCATTACCCTTTCTTTTACATGTACGTCCTTGTGTTACATTTCATACGGTCTTTGGAGTCTTCAGAGTCGAAACATTTCAGCGTCAGATGCCGTTTAAGCCCACCTGCATGGCCTGCCATGGGATGGAAACCAATCAGTTGTAGTTTGGCTTAATTATAGCCAGTTGCTCTCAAAACAAAACACTGGAAAATATTCAACAAGAACTCTGTGGAGGGAATGCTGTGGATAAAAGTAACCCAAGCCTGCCAGTAGGGGTCAGTGTACGTTTGAGGAAACTGACAACATGGGGGGGAAAGTCTGTTACAGGATGTCAACGCAGAGCAGAACTACAACCAATCACAGTTACAGCTCATGGGTGGGACAAGCCCAATATTTGCTGTTAAAAACAAACAAACAAACAAAAAAACACCTGCTAATTTAGATCACTTACTTAGGTCACATTAAAGCAACACATCACGAAAGGGAGTGAGCCGTGGGGCAATAACAGCACCGTTTCGTCACAGCCGTGATGTTTATTTCACCGTTACACGCAACCTCAAGTCATGGGCCGCCATTCATGGGTCCCCGTTCTCGTTTCGGGGGGCTGATTTCCAGTTGTATTGAGTTTTTTTAAAATTCTCCTCCCAGACCTGCCTGCATCTACAACAGTTGTTCTTTTGTCCCCCTAAAGCTTCACAGAGCTCTTTGAACTTGACATGGCGACGCCACTTCCCTAAGTCAAAAGGCTGGCTGGCCCACTCAGCCCGAGCCTGCTTCACCGGCATCCCTGCGACTCGCAACTCACCTCAGAGCGATGCTTCGCCCGGCGTGCTAGCGTGAGCTTTTTTCTTTTTTTTTTTTTGCCCGGCTTCCATATTGGTAGGAAGTAGCCTCTGCATTTATCCCGTATTCCTGTTGTACCTTAGTATGTGGAATTTAGGGGTGTAAATAAAAGGAGCCAAGACAGTTGAGAAAGATTTGTGATTTTGTAATTGTCCCGTTTCACAAGCCCATTCGACTCATGTGGCTTATGTGACTTTTATGTTGACAAGGCCGAGTCTGGCGGCCGGCGTTAGCCTTTGTTGCTGAATGTTCAAGTGTCAGCCAAAAGAGCAAGTTTTGTTGTTTTATTTTTTTGTGAAAAGAGAAGGAGGACAGGAGAGAGCAATGAAATGTGTGATTGGTTTGAATGAGCTTGGTGGGGTTGCTTTGGAAGTAAGAAAGGAGGGCGAGTAAATGTGTGTCCCCTGTAGTGTGGAAAAGGCAGCCGTCTTTTGCCGCATGCTTATAAATAGGCTGAGTGGAAGCAGTGCTCTCGCTTACGGCCATACCACCCTGAGCATGCCTGATCTCGTCTGATCTTGGAAGCTAAGCAGGGTCGGGCCTGGTTAGTACTTGGATGGGAGACCGCCTGGGAATACCAGGTGCTGTAAGCTTTTGCCATCCTCAAGCACATTCTTTCACTTGCTTTTCTTACTTTTACTCCATCTTACTTTACGCTTTCACAAATCTACAACGCATTACCCTTTCTTTTACATGTACGTCCTTGTGTTACATTTCATACGGTCTTTGGAGTCTTCAGAGTCGAAACATTTCAGCGTCAGATGCCGTTTAAGCCCACCTGCATGGCCTGCCATGGGATGGAAACCAATCAGTTGTAGTTTGGCTTAATTATAGCCAGTTGCTCTCAAAACAAAACACTGGAAAATATTCAACAAGAACTCTGTGGAGGGAATGCTGTGGATAAAAGTAACCCAAGCCTGCCAGTAGGGGTCAGTGTACGTTTGAGGAAACTGACAACATGGGGGGGAAAGTCTGTTACAGGATGTCAACGCAGAGCAGAACTACAACCAATCACAGTTACAGCTCATGGGTGGGACAAGCCCAATATTTGCTGTTAAAAACAAACAAACAAACAAAAAAACACCTGCTAATTTAGATCACTTACTTAGGTCACATTAAAGCAACACATCACGAAAGGGAGTGAGCCGTGGGGCAATAACAGCACCGTTTCGTCACAGCCGTGATGTTTATTTCACCGTTACACGCAACCTCAAGTCATGGGCCGCCATTCATGGGTCCCCGTTCTCGTTTCGGGGGGCTGATTTCCAGTTGTATTGAGTTTTTTTAAAATTCTCCTCCCAGACCTGCCTGCATCTACAACAGTTGTTCTTTTGTCCCCCTAAAGCTTCACAGAGCTCTTTGAACTTGACATGGCGACGCCACTTCCCTAAGTCAAAAGGCTGGCTGGCCCACTCAGCCCGAGCCTGCTTCACCGGCATCCCTGCGACTCGCAACTCACCTCAGAGCGATGCTTCGCCCGGCGTGCTAGCGTGAGCTTTTTTCTTTTTTTTTTTTTGCCCGGCTTCCATATTGGTAGGAAGTAGCCTCTGCATTTATCCCGTATTCCTGTTGTACCTTAGTATGTGGAATTTAGGGGTGTAAATAAAAGGAGCCAAGACAGTTGAGAAAGATTTGTGATTTTGTAATTGTCCCGTTTCACAAGCCCATTCGACTCATGTGGCTTATGTGACTTTTATGTTGACAAGGCCGAGTCTGGCGGCCGGCGTTAGCCTTTGTTGCTGAATGTTCAAGTGTCAGCCAAAAGAGCAAGTTTTGTTGTTTTATTTTTTTGTGAAAAGAGAAGGAGGACAGGAGAGAGCAATGAAATGTGTGATTGGTTTGAATGAGCTTGGTGGGGTTGCTTTGGAAGTAAGAAAGGAGGGCGAGTAAATGTGTGTCCCCTGTAGTGTGGAAAAGGCAGCCGTCTTTTGCCGCATGCTTATAAATAGGCTGAGTGGAAGCAGTGCTCTCGCTTACGGCCATACCACCCTGAGCATGCCTGATCTCGTCTGATCTTGGAAGCTAAGCAGGGTCGGGCCTGGTTAGTACTTGGATGGGAGACCGCCTGGGAATACCAGGTGCTGTAAGCTTTTGCCATCCTCAAGCACATTCTTTCACTTGCTTTTCTTACTTTTACTCCATCTTACTTTACGCTTTCACAAATCTACAACGCATTACCCTTTCTTTTACATGTACGTCCTTGTGTTACATTTCATACGGTCTTTGGAGTCTTCAGAGTCGAAACATTTCAGCGTCAGATGCCGTTTAAGCCCACCTGCATGGCCTGCCATGGGATGGAAACCAATCAGTTGTAGTTTGGCTTAATTATAGCCAGTTGCTCTCAAAACAAAACACTGGAAAATATTCAACAAGAACTCTGTGGAGGGAATGCTGTGGATAAAAGTAACCCAAGCCTGCCAGTAGGGGTCAGTGTACGTTTGAGGAAACTGACAACATGGGGGGGAAAGTCTGTTACAGGATGTCAACGCAGAGCAGAACTACAACCAATCACAGTTACAGCTCATGGGTGG
Source organism: Salminus brasiliensis (assembly GCF_030463535.1). Taxonomy (NCBI): domain Eukaryota; kingdom Metazoa; phylum Chordata; class Actinopteri; order Characiformes; family Bryconidae; genus Salminus; species Salminus brasiliensis. The sequence continues at coordinate 15,434,487 of NC_132890.1, read as the reverse complement.
GACAAGCCCAATATTTGCTGTTAAAAACAAACAAACAAACAAAAAAACACCTGCTAATTTAGATCACTTACTTAGGTCACATTAAAGCAACACATCACGAAAGGGAGTGAGCCGTGGGGCAATAACAGCACCGTTTCGTCACAGCCGTGATGTTTATTTCACCGTTACACGCAACCTCAAGTCATGGGCCGCCATTCATGGGTCCCCGTTCTCGTTTCGGGGGGCTGATTTCCAGTTGTATTGAGTTTTTTTAAAATTCTCCTCCCAGACCTGCCTGCATCTACAACAGTTGTTCTTTTGTCCCCCTAAAGCTTCACAGAGCTCTTTGAACTTGACATGGCGACGCCACTTCCCTAAGTCAAAAGGCTGGCTGGCCCACTCAGCCCGAGCCTGCTTCACCGGCATCCCTGCGACTCGCAACTCACCTCAGAGCGATGCTTCGCCCGGCGTGCTAGCGTGAGCTTTTTTCTTTTTTTTTTTTTGCCCGGCTTCCATATTGGTAGGAAGTAGCCTCTGCATTTATCCCGTATTCCTGTTGTACCTTAGTATGTGGAATTTAGGGGTGTAAATAAAAGGAGCCAAGACAGTTGAGAAAGATTTGTGATTTTGTAATTGTCCCGTTTCACAAGCCCATTCGACTCATGTGGCTTATGTGACTTTTATGTTGACAAGGCCGAGTCTGGCGGCCGGCGTTAGCCTTTGTTGCTGAATGTTCAAGTGTCAGCCAAAAGAGCAAGTTTTGTTGTTTTATTTTTTTTGTGAAAAGAGAAGGAGGACAGGAGAGAGCAATGAAATGTGTGATTGGTTTGAATGAGCTTGGTGGGGTTGCTTTGGAAGTAAGAAAGGAGGGCGAGTAAATGTGTGTCCCCTGTAGTGTGGAAAAGGCAGCCGTCTTTTGCCGCATGCTTATAAATAGGCTGAGTGGAAGCAGTGCTCTCGCTTACGGCCATACCACCCTGAGCACGCCCGATCTCGTCTGATCTCGGAAGCTAAGCAGGGTCGGGCCTGGTTAGTACTTGGATGGGAGACCGCCTGGGAATACCAGGTGCTGTAAGCTTTTGCCATCCTCAAGCACATTCTTTCACTTGCTTTTCTTACTTTTACTCCATCTTACTTTACGCTTTCACAAATCTACAACGCATTACCCTTTCTTTTACATGTACGTCCTTGTGTTACATTTCATACGGTCTTTGGAGTCTTCAGAGTCGAAACATTTCAGCGTCAGATGCCGTTTAAGCCCACCTGCATGGCCTGCCATGGGATGGAAACCAATCAGTTGTAGTTTGGCTTAATTATAGCCAGTTGCTCTCAAAACAAAACACTGGAAAATATTCAACAAGAACTCTGTGGAGGGAATGCTGTGGATAAAAGTAACCCAAGCCTGCCAGTAGGGGTCAGTGTACGTTTGAGGAAACTGACAACATGGGGGGGAAAGTCTGTTACAGGATGTCAACGCAGAGCAGAACTACAACCAATCACAGTTACAGCTCATGGGTGGGACAAGCCCAATATTTGCTGTTAAAAACAAACAAACAAACAAAAAAACACCTGCTAATTTAGATCACTTACTTAGGTCACATTAAAGCAACACATCACGAAAGGGAGTGAGCCGTGGGGCAATAACAGCACCGTTTCGTCACAGCCGTGATGTTTATTTCACCGTTACACGCAACCTCAAGTCATGGGCCGCCATTCATGGGTCCCCGTTCTCGTTTCGGGGGGCTGATTTCCAGTTGTATTGAGTTTTTTTTAAATTCTCCTCCCAGACCTGCCTGCATCTACAACAGTTGTTCTTTTGTCCCCCTAAAGCTTCACAGAGCTCTTTGAACTTGACATGGCGACGCCACTTCCCTAAGTCAAAAGGCTGGCTGGCCCACTCAGCCCGAGCCTGCTTCACCGGCATCCCTGCGACTCGCAACTCACCTCAGAGCGATGCTTCGCCCGGCGTGCTAGCGTGAGCTTTTTTCTTTTTTTTTTTTTGCCCGGCTTCCATATTGGTAGGAAGTAGCCTCTGCATTTATCCCGTATTCCTGTTGTACCTTAGTATGTGGAATTTAGGGGTGTAAATAAAAGGAGCCAAGACAGTTGAGAAAGATTTGTGATTTTGTAATTGTCCCGTTTCACAAGCCCATTCGACTCATGTGGCTTATGTGACTTTTATGTTGACAAGGCCGAGTCTGGCGGCCGGCGTTAGCCTTTGTTGCTGAATGTTCAAGTGTCAGCCAAAAGAGCAAGTTTTGTTGTTTTATTTTTTTGTGAAAAGAGAAGGAGGACAGGAGAGAGCAATGAAATGTGTGATTGGTTTGAATGAGCTTGGTGGGGTTGCTTTGGAAGTAAGAAAGGAGGGCGAGTAAATGTGTGTCCCCTGTAGTGTGGAAAAGGCAGCCGTCTTTTGCCGCATGCTTATAAATAGGCTGAGTGGAAGCAGTGCTCTCGCTTACGGCCATACCACCCTGAGCACGCCCGATCTCGTCTGATCTCGGAAGCTAAGCAGGGTCGGGCCTGGTTAGTACTTGGATGGGAGACCGCCTGGGAATACCAGGTGCTGTAAGCTTTTGCCATCCTCAAGCACTTACATGCACATTCTTTCACTTGCTTTTCTTACTTTTACTCCATCTTACTTTACGCTTTCACAAATCTACAACGCATTACCCTTTCTTTTACATGTACGTCCTTGTGTTACATTTCATACGGTCTTTGGAGTCTTCAGAGTCGAAACATTTCAGCGTCAGATGCCGTTTAAGCCCACCTGCATGGCCTGCCATGGGATGGAAACCAATCAGTTGTAGTTTGGCTTAATTATAGCCAGTTGCTCTCAAAACAAAACACTGGAAAATATTCAACAAGAACTCTGTGGAGGGAATGCTGTGGATAAAAGTAACCCAAGCCTGCCAGTAGGGGTCAGTGTACGTTTGAGGAAACTGACAACATGGGGGGGAAAGTCTGTTACAGGATGTCAACGCAGAGCAGAACTACAACCAATCACAGTTACAGCTCATGGGTGGGACAAGCCCAATATTTGCTGTTAAAAACAAACAAACAAACAAAAAAACACCTGCTAATTTAGATCACTTACTTAGGTCACATTAAAGCAACACATCACGAAAGGGAGTGAGCCGTGGGGCAATAACAGCACCGTTTCGTCACAGCCGTGATGTTTATTTCACCGTTACACGCAACCTCAAGTCATGGGCCGCCATTCATGGGTCCCCGTTCTCGTTTCGGGGGGCTGATTTCCAGTTGTATTGAGTTTTTTTAAAATTCTCCTCCCAGACCTGCCTGCATCTACAACAGTTGTTCTTTTGTCCCCCTAAAGCTTCACAGAGCTCTTTGAACTTGACATGGCGACGCCACTTCCCTAAGTCAAAAGGCTGGCTGGCCCACTCAGCCCGAGCCTGCTTCACCGGCATCCCTGCGACTCGCAACTCACCTCAGAGCGATGCTTCGCCCGGCGTGCTAGCGTGAGCTTTTTTCTTTTTTTTTTTTTGCCCGGCTTCCATATTGGTAGGAAGTAGCCTCTGCATTTATCCCGTATTCCTGTTGTACCTTAGTATGTGGAATTTAGGGGTGTAAATAAAAGGAGCCAAGACAGTTGAGAAAGATTTGTGATTTTGTAATTGTCCCGTTTCACAAGCCCATTCGACTCATGTGGCTTATGTGACTTTTATGTTGACAAGGCCGAGTCTGGCGGCCGGCGTTAGCCTTTGTTGCTGAATGTTCAAGTGTCAGCCAAAAGAGCAAGTTTTGTTGTTTTATTTTTTTGTGAAAAGAGAAGGAGGACAGGAGAGAGCAATGAAATGTGTGATTGGTTTGAATGAGCTTGGTGGGGTTGCTTTGGAAGTAAGAAAGGAGGGCGAGTAAATGTGTGTCCCCTGTAGTGTGGAAAAGGCAGCCGTCTTTTGCCGCATGCTTATAAATAGGCTGAGTGGAAGCAGTGCTCTCGCTTACGGCCATACCACCCTGAGCATGCCTGATCTCGTCTGATCTTGGAAGCTAAGCAGGGTCGGGCCTGGTTAGTACTTGGATGGGAGACCGCCTGGGAATACCAGGTGCTGTAAGCTTTTGCCATCCTCAAGCACATTCTTTCACTTGCTTTTCTTACTTTTACTCCATCTTACTTTACGCTTTCACAAATCTACAACGCATTACCCTTTCTTTTACATGTACGTCCTTGTGTTACATTTCATACGGTCTTTGGAGTCTTCAGAGTCGAAACATTTCAGCGTCAGATGCCGTTTAAGCCCACCTGCATGGCCTGCCATGGGATGGAAACCAATCAGTTGTAGTTTGGCTTAATTATAGCCAGTTGCTCTCAAAACAAAACACTGGAAAATATTCAACAAGAACTCTGTGGAGGGAATGCTGTGGATAAAAGTAACCCAAGCCTGCCAGTAGGGGTCAGTGTACGTTTGAGGAAACTGACAACATGGGGGGGAAAGTCTGTTACAGGATGTCAACGCAGAGCAGAACTACAACCAATCACAGTTACAGCTCATGGGTGGGACAAGCCCAATATTTGCTGTTAAAAACAAACAAACAAACAAAAAAACACCTGCTAATTTAGATCACTTACTTAGGTCACATTAAAGCAACACATCACGAAAGGGAGTGAGCCGTGGGGCAATAACAGCACCGTTTCGTCACAGCCGTGATGTTTATTTCACCGTTACACGCAACCTCAAGTCATGGGCCGCCATTCATGGGTCCCCGTTCTCGTTTCGGGGGGCTGATTTCCAGTTGTATTGAGTTTTTTTAAAATTCTCCTCCCAGACCTGCCTGCATCTACAACAGTTGTTCTTTTGTCCCCCTAAAGCTTCACAGAGCTCTTTGAACTTGACATGGCGACGCCACTTCCCTAAGTCAAAAGGCTGGCTGGCCCACTCAGCCCGAGCCTGCTTCACCGGCATCCCTGCGACTCGCAACTCACCTCAGAGCGATGCTTCGCCCGGCGTGCTAGCGTGAGCTTTTTTCTTTTTTTTTTTTTGCCCGGCTTCCATATTGGTAGGAAGTAGCCTCTGCATTTATCCCGTATTCCTGTTGTACCTTAGTATGTGGAATTTAGGGGTGTAAATAAAAGGAGCCAAGACAGTTGAGAAAGATTTGTGATTTTGTAATTGTCCCGTTTCACAAGCCCATTCGACTCATGTGGCTTATGTGACTTTTATGTTGACAAGGCCGAGTCTGGCGGCCGGCGTTAGCCTTTGTTGCTGAATGTTCAAGTGTCAGCCAAAAGAGCAAGTTTTGTTGTTTTATTTTTTTTGTGAAAAGAGAAGGAGGACAGGAGAGAGCAATGAAATGTGTGATTGGTTTGAATGAGCTTGGTGGGGTTGCTTTGGAAGTAAGAAAGGAGGGCGAGTAAATGTGTGTCCCCTGTAGTGTGGAAAAGGCAGCCGTCTTTTGCCGCATGCTTATAAATAGGCTGAGTGGAAGCAGTGCTCTCGCTTACGGCCATACCACCCTGAGCACGCCCGATCTCGTCTGATCTCGGAAGCTAAGCAGGGTCGGGCCTGGTTAGTACTTGGATGGGAGACCGCCTGGGAATACCAGGTGCTGTAAGCTTTTGCCATCCTCAAGCACATTCTTTCACTTGCTTTTCTTACTTTTACTCCATCTTACTTTACGCTTTCACAAATCTACAACGCATTACCCTTTCTTTTACATGTACGTCCTTGTGTTACATTTCATACGGTCTTTGGAGTCTTCAGAGTCGAAACATTTCAGCGTCAGATGCCGTTTAAGCCCACCTGCATGGCCTGCCATGGGATGGAAACCAATCAGTTGTAGTTTGGCTTAATTATAGCCAGTTGCTCTCAAAACAAAACACTGGAAAATATTCAACAAGAACTCTGTGGAGGGAATGCTGTGGATAAAAGTAACCCAAGCCTGCCAGTAGGGGTCAGTGTACGTTTGAGGAAACTGACAACATGGGGGGGAAAGTCTGTTACAGGATGTCAACGCAGAGCAGAACTACAACCAATCACAGTTACAGCTCATGGGTGGGACAAGCCCAATATTTGCTGTTAAAAACAAACAAACAAACAAAAAAACACCTGCTAATTTAGATCACTTACTTAGGTCACATTAAAGCAACACATCACGAAAGGGAGTGAGCCGTGGGGCAATAACAGCACCGTTTCGTCACAGCCGTGATGTTTATTTCACCGTTACACGCAACCTCAAGTCATGGGCCGCCATTCATGGGTCCCCGTTCTCGTTTCGGGGGGCTGATTTCCAGTTGTATTGAGTTTTTTTTAAATTCTCCTCCCAGACCTGCCTGCATCTACAACAGTTGTTCTTTTGTCCCCCTAAAGCTTCACAGAGCTCTTTGAACTTGACATGGCGACGCCACTTCCCTAAGTCAAAAGGCTGGCTGGCCCACTCAGCCCGAGCCTGCTTCACCGGCATCCCTGCGACTCGCAACTCACCTCAGAGCGATGCTTCGCCCGGCGTGCTAGCGTGAGCTTTTTTCTTTTTTTTTTTTTGCCCGGCTTCCATATTGGTAGGAAGTAGCCTCTGCATTTATCCCGTATTCCTGTTGTACCTTAGTATGTGGAATTTAGGGGTGTAAATAAAAGGAGCCAAGACAGTTGAGAAAGATTTGTGATTTTGTAATTGTCCCGTTTCACAAGCCCATTCGACTCATGTGGCTTATGTGACTTTTATGTTGACAAGGCCGAGTCTGGCGGCCGGCGTTAGCCTTTGTTGCTGAATGTTCAAGTGTCAGCCAAAAGAGCAAGTTTTGTTGTTTTATTTTTTTGTGAAAAGAGAAGGAGGACAGGAGAGAGCAATGAAATGTGTGATTGGTTTGAATGAGCTTGGTGGGGTTGCTTTGGAAGTAAGAAAGGAGGGCGAGTAAATGTGTGTCCCCTGTAGTGTGGAAAAGGCAGCCGTCTTTTGCCGCATGCTTATAAATAGGCTGAGTGGAAGCAGTGCTCTCGCTTACGGCCATACCACCCTGAGCACGCCCGATCTCGTCTGATCTCGGAAGCTAAGCAGGGTCGGGCCTGGTTAGTACTTGGATGGGAGACCGCCTGGGAATACCAGGTGCTGTAAGCTTTTGCCATCCTCAAGCACATTCTTTCACTTGCTTTTCTTACTTTTACTCCATCTTACTTTACGCTTTCACAAATCTACAACGCATTACCCTTTCTTTTACATGTACGTCCTTGTGTTACATTTCATACGGTCTTTGGAGTCTTCAGAGTCGAAACATTTCAGCGTCAGATGCCGTTTAAGCCCACCTGCATGGCCTGCCATGGGATGGAAACCAATCAGTTGTAGTTTGGCTTAATTATAGCCAGTTGCTCTCAAAACAAAACACTGGAAAATATTCAACAAGAACTCTGTGGAGGGAATGCTGTGGATAAAAGTAACCCAAGCCTGCCAGTAGGGGTCAGTGTACGTTTGAGGAAACTGACAACATGGGGGGGAAAGTCTGTTACAGGATGTCAACGCAGAGCAGAACTACAACCAATCACAGTTACAGCTCATGGGTGGGACAAGCCCAATATTTGCTGTTAAAAACAAACAAACAAACAAAAAAACACCTGCTAATTTAGATCACTTACTTAGGTCACATTAAAGCAACACATCACGAAAGGGAGTGAGCCGTGGGGCAATAACAGCACCGTTTCGTCACAGCCGTGATGTTTATTTCACCGTTACACGCAACCTCAAGTCATGGGCCGCCATTCATGGGTCCCCGTTCTCGTTTCGGGGGGCTGATTTCCAGTTGTATTGAGTTTTTTTAAAATTCTCCTCCCAGACCTGCCTGCATCTACAACAGTTGTTCTTTTGTCCCCCTAAAGCTTCACAGAGCTCTTTGAACTTGACATGGCGACGCCACTTCCCTAAGTCAAAAGGCTGGCTGGCCCACTCAGCCCGAGCCTGCTTCACCGGCATCCCTGCGACTCGCAACTCACCTCAGAGCGATGCTTCGCCCGGCGTGCTAGCGTGAGCTTTTTTCTTTTTTTTTTTTTGCCCGGCTTCCATATTGGTAGGAAGTAGCCTCTGCATTTATCCCGTATTCCTGTTGTACCTTAGTATGTGGAATTTAGGGGTGTAAATAAAAGGAGCCAAGACAGTTGAGAAAGATTTGTGATTTTGTAATTGTCCCGTTTCACAAGCCCATTCGACTCATGTGGCTTATGTGACTTTTATGTTGACAAGGCCGAGTCTGGCGGCCGGCGTTAGCCTTTGTTGCTGAATGTTCAAGTGTCAGCCAAAAGAGCAAGTTTTGTTGTTTTATTTTTTTGTGAAAAGAGAAGGAGGACAGGAGAGAGCAATGAAATGTGTGATTGGTTTGAATGAGCTTGGTGGGGTTGCTTTGGAAGTAAGAAAGGAGGGCGAGTAAATGTGTGTCCCCTGTAGTGTGGAAAAGGCAGCCGTCTTTTGCCGCATGCTTATAAATAGGCTGAGTGGAAGCAGTGCTCTCGCTTACGGCCATACCACCCTGAGCACGCCCGATCTCGTCTGATCTCGGAAGCTAAGCAGGGTCGGGCCTGGTTAGTACTTGGATGGGAGACCGCCTGGGAATACCAGGTGCTGTAAGCTTTTGCCATCCTCAAGCACATTCTTTCACTTGCTTTTCTTACTTTTACTCCATCTTACTTTACGCTTTCACAAATCTACAACGCATTACCCTTTCTTTTACATGTACGTCCTTGTGTTACATTTCATACGGTCTTTGGAGTCTTCAGAGTCGAAACATTTCAGCGTCAGATGCCGTTTAAGCCCACCTGCATGGCCTGCCATGGGATGGAAACCAATCAGTTGTAGTTTGGCTTAATTATAGCCAGTTGCTCTCAAAACAAAACACTGGAAAATATTCAACAAGAACTCTGTGGAGGGAATGCTGTGGATAAAAGTAACCCAAGCCTGCCAGTAGGGGTCAGTGTACGTTTGAGGAAACTGACAACATGGGGGGGAAAGTCTGTTACAGGATGTCAACGCAGAGCAGAACTACAACCAATCACAGTTACAGCTCATGGGTGGGACAAGCCCAATATTTGCTGTTAAAAACAAACAAACAAACAAAAAAACACCTGCTAATTTAGATCACTTACTTAGGTCACATTAAAGCAACACATCACGAAAGGGAGTGAGCCGTGGGGCAATAACAGCACCGTTTCGTCACAGCCGTGATGTTTATTTCACCGTTACACGCAACCTCAAGTCATGGGCCGCCATTCATGGGTCCCCGTTCTCGTTTCGGGGGGCTGATTTCCAGTTGTATTGAGTTTTTTTTAAATTCTCCTCCCAGACCTGCCTGCATCTACAACAGTTGTTCTTTTGTCCCCCTAAAGCTTCACAGAGCTCTTTGAACTTGACATGGCGACGCCACTTCCCTAAGTCAAAAGGCTGGCTGGCCCACTCAGCCCGAGCCTGCTTCACCGGCATCCCTGCGACTCGCAACTCACCTCAGAGCGATGCTTCGCCCGGCGTGCTAGCGTGAGCTTTTTTCTTTTTTTTTTTTTGCCCGGCTTCCATATTGGTAGGAAGTAGCCTCTGCATTTATCCCGTATTCCTGTTGTACCTTAGTATGTGGAATTTAGGGGTGTAAATAAAAGGAGCCAAGACAGTTGAGAAAGATTTGTGATTTTGTAATTGTCCCGTTTCACAAGCCCATTCGACTCATGTGGCTTATGTGACTTTTATGTTGACAAGGCCGAGTCTGGCGGCCGGCGTTAGCCTTTGTTGCTGAATGTTCAAGTGTCAGCCAAAAGAGCAAGTTTTGTTGTTTTATTTTTTTTGTGAAAAGAGAAGGAGGACAGGAGAGAGCAATGAAATGTGTGATTGGTTTGAATGAGCTTGGTGGGGTTGCTTTGGAAGTAAGAAAGGAGGGCGAGTAAATGTGTGTCCCCTGTAGTGTGGAAAAGGCAGCCGTCTTTTGCCGCATGCTTATAAATAGGCTGAGTGGAAGCAGTGCTCTCGCTTACGGCCATACCACCCTGAGCACGCCCGATCTCGTCTGATTTCGGAAGCTAAGCAGGGTCGGGCCTGGTTAGTACTTGGATGGGAGACCGCCTGGGAATACCAGGTGCTGTAAGCTTTTGCCATCCTCAAGCACATTCTTTCACTTGCTTTTCTTACTTTTACTCCATCTTACTTTACGCTTTCACAAATCTACAACGCATTACCCTTTCTTTTACATGTACGTCCTTGTGTTACATTTCATACGGTCTTTGGAGTCTTCAGAGTCGAAACATTTCAGCGTCAGATGCCGTTTAAGCCCACCTGCATGGCCTGCCATGGGATGGAAACCAATCAGTTGTAGTTTGGCTTAATTATAGCCAGTTGCTCTCAAAACAAAACACTGGAAAATATTCAACAAGAACTCTGTGGAGGGAATGCTGTGGATAAAAGTAACCCAAGCCTGCCAGTAGGGGTCAGTGTACGTTTGAGGAAACTGACAACATGGGGGGGAAAGTCTGTTACAGGATGTCAACGCAGAGCAGAACTACAACCAATCACAGTTACAGCTCATGGGTGGGACAAGCCCAATATTTGCTGTTAAAAACAAACAAACAAACAAAAAAACACCTGCTAATTTAGATCACTTACTTAGGTCACATTAAAGCAACACATCACGAAAGGGAGTGAGCCGTGGGGCAATAACAGCACCGTTTCGTCACAGCCGTGATGTTTATTTCACCGTTACACGCAACCTCAAGTCATGGGCCGCCATTCATGGGTCCCCGTTCTCGTTTCGGGGGGCTGATTTCCAGTTGTATTGAGTTTTTTTTAAAATTCTCCTCCCAGACCTGCCTGCATCTACAACAGTTGTTCTTTTGTCCCCCTAAAGCTTCACAGAGCTCTTTGAACTTGACATGGCGACGCCACTTCCCTAAGTCAAAAGGCTGGCTGGCCCACTCAGCCCGAGCCTGCTTCACCGGCATCCCTGCGACTCGCAACTCACCTCAGAGCGATGCTTCGCCCGGCGTGCTAGCGTGAGCTTTTTTCTTTTTTTTTTTTTGCCCGGCTTCCATATTGGTAGGAAGTAGCCTCTGCATTTATCCCGTATTCCTGTTGTACCTTAGTATGTGGAATTTAGGGGTGTAAATAAAAGGAGCCAAGACAGTTGAGAAAGATTTGTGATTTTGTAATTGTCCCGTTTCACAAGCCCATTCGACTCATGTGGCTTATGTGACTTTTATGTTGACAAGGCCGAGTCTGGCGGCCGGCGTTAGCCTTTGTTGCTGAATGTTCAAGTGTCAGCCAAAAGAGCAAGTTTTGTTGTTTTATTTTTTTGTGAAAACAGAAGGAGGACAGGAGAGAGCAATGAAATGTGTGATTGGTTTGAATGAGCTTGGTGGGGTTGCTTTGGAAGTAAGAAAGGAGGGCGAGTAAATGTGTGTCCCCTGTAGTGTGGAAAAGGCAGCCGTCTTTTGCCGCATGCTTATAAATAGGCTGAGTGGAAGCAGTGCTCTCGCTTACGGCCATACCACCCTGAGCACGCCCGATCTCGTCTGATCTCGGAAGCTAAGCAGGGTCGGGCCTGGTTAGTACTTGGATGGGAGACCGCCTGGGAATACCAGGTGCTGTAAGCTTTTGCCATCCTCAAGCACATTCTTTCACTTGCTTTTCTTACTTTTACTCCATCTTACTTTACGCTTTCACAAATCTACAACGCATTACCCTTTCTTTTACATGTACGTCCTTGTGTTACATTTCATACGGTCTTTGGAGTCTTCAGAGTCGAAACATTTCAGCGTCAGATGCCGTTTAAGCCCACCTGCATGGCCTGCCATGGGATGGAAACCAATCAGTTGTAGTTTGGCTTAATTATAGCCAGTTGCTCTCAAAACAAAACACTGGAAAATATTCAACAAGAACTCTGTGGAGGGAATGCTGTGGATAAAAGTAACCCAAGCCTGCCAGTAGGGGTCAGTGTACGTTTGAGGAAACTGACAACATGGGGGGGAAAGTCTGTTACAGGATGTCAACGCAGAGCAGAACTACAACCAATCACAGTTACAGCTCATGGGTGGGACAAGCCCAATATTTGCTGTTAAAAACAAACAAACAAACAAAAAAACACCTGCTAATTTAGATCACTTACTTAGGTCACATTAAAGCAACACATCACGAAAGGGAGTGAGCCGTGGGGCAATAACAGCACCGTTTCGTCACAGCCGTGATGTTTATTTCACCGTTACACGCAACCTCAAGTCATGGGCCGCCATTCATGGGTCCCCGTTCTCGTTTCGGGGGGCTGATTTCCAGTTGTATTGAGTTTTTTTTAAAATTCTCCTCCCAGACCTGCCTGCATCTACAACAGTTGTTCTTTTGTCCCCCTAAAGCTTCACAGAGCTCTTTGAACTTGACATGGCGACGCCACTTCCCTAAGTCAAAAGGCTGGCTGGCCCACTCAGCCCGAGCCTGCTTCACCGGCATCCCTGCGACTCGCAACTCACCTCAGAGCGATGCTTCGCCCGGCGTGCTAGCGTGAGCTTTTTTCTTTTTTTTTTTTTGCCCGGCTTCCATATTGGTAGGAAGTAGCCTCTGCATTTATCCCGTATTCCTGTTGTACCTTAGTATGTGGAATTTAGGGGTGTAAATAAAAGGAGCCAAGACAGTTGAGAAAGATTTGTGATTTTGTAATTGTCCCGTTTCACAAGCCCATTCGACTCATGTGGCTTATGTGACTTTTATGTTGACAAGGCCGAGTCTGCCGGCCGGCGTTAGCCTTTGTTGCTGAATGTTCAAGTGTCAGCCAAAAGAGCAAGTTTTGTTGTTTTATTTTTTTGTGAAAACAGAAGGAGGACAGGAGAGAGCAATGAAATGTGTGATTGGTTTGAATGAGCTTGGTGGGGTTGCTTTGGAAGTAAGAAAGGAGGGCGAGTAAATGTGTGTCCCCTGTAGTGTGGAAAAGGCAGCCGTCTTTTGCCGCATGCTTATAAATAGGCTGAGTGGAAGCAGTGCTCTCGCTTACGGCCATACCACCCTGAGCACGCCCGATCTCGTCTGATCTCGGAAGCTAAGCAGGGTCGGGCCTGGTTAGTACTTGGATGGGAGACCGCCTGGCAATACCAGGTGCTGTAAGATTTTGCCATCCTCAAGCACTTACATGCACATTCTTTCACTTGCTTTTCTTACTTTTACTCCATCTTACTTTACGCTTTCACAAATCTACAACGCATTACCCTTTCTTTTACATGTACGTCCTTGTGTTACATTTCATACGGTCTTTGGAGTCTTCAGAGTCGAAACATTTCAGCGTCAGATGCCGTTTAAGCCCACCTGCATGGCCTGCCATGGGATGGAAACCAATCAGTTGTAGTTTGGCTTAATTATAGCCAGTTGCTCTCAAAACAAAACACTGGAAAATATTCAACAAGAACTCTGTGGAGGGAATGCTGTGGATAAAAGTAACCCAAGCCTGCCAGTAGGGGTCAGTGTACGTTTGAGGAAACTGACAACATGGGGGGGAAAGTCTGTTACAGGATGTCAACGCAGAGCAGAACTACAACCAATCACAGTTACAGCTCATGGGTGGGACAAGCCCAATATTTGCTGTTAAAAACAAACAAACAAACAAAAAAACACCTGCTAATTTAGATCACTTACTTAGGTCACATTAAAGCAACACATCACGAAAGGGAGTGAGCCGTGGGGCAATAACAGCACCGTTTCGTCACAGCCGTGATGTTTATTTCACCGTTACACGCAACCTCAAGTCATGGGCCGCCATTCATGGGTCCCCGTTCTCGTTTCAGGGGGCTGATTTCCAGTTGTATTGAGTTTTTTTAAAATTCTCCTCCCAGACCTGCCTGCATCTACAACAGTTGTTCTTTTGTCCCCCTAAAGCTTCACAGAGCTCTTTGAACTTGACATGGCGACGCCACTTCCCTAAGTCAAAAGGCTGGCTGGCCCACTCAGCCCGAGCCTGCTTCACCGGCATCCCTGCGACTCGCAACTCACCTCAGAGCGATGCTTCGCCCGGCGTGCTAGCGTGAGCTTTTTTCTTTTTTTTTTTTTGCCCGGCTTCCATATTGGTAGGAAGTAGCCTCTGCATTTATCCCGTATTCCTGTTGTACCTTAGTATGTGGAATTTAGGGGTGTAAATAAAAGGAGCCAAGACAGTTGAGAAAGATTTGTGATTTTGTAATTGTCCCGTTTCACAAGCCCATTCGACTCATGTGGCTTATGTGACTTTTATGTTGACAAGGCCGAGTCTGGCGGCCGGCGTTAGCCTTTGTTGCTGAATGTTCAAGTGTCAGCCAAAAGAGCAAGTTTTGTTGTTTTATTTTTTTGTGAAAAGAGAAGGAGGACAGGAGAGAGCAATGAAATGTGTGATTGGTTTGAATGAGCTTGGTGGGGTTGCTTTGGAAGTAAGAAAGGAGGGCGAGTAAATGTGTGTCCCCTGTAGTGTGGAAAAGGCAGCCGTCTTTTGCCGCATGCTTATAAATAGGCTGAGTGGAAGCAGTGCTCTCGCTTACGGCCATACCACCCTGAGCATGCCTGATCTCGTCTGATCTCGGAAGCTAAGCAGGGTCGGGCCTGGTTAGTACTTGGATGGGAGACCGCCTGGGAATACCAGGTGCTGTAAGCTTTTGCCATCCTCAAGCACATTCTTTCACTTGCTTTTCTTACTTTTACTCCATCTTACTTTACGCTTTCACAAATCTACAACGCATTACCCTTTCTTTTACATGTACGTCCTTGTGTTACATTTCATACGGTCTTTGGAGTCTTCAGAGTCGAAACATTTCAGCGTCAGATGCCGTTTAAGCCCACCTGCATGGCCTGCCATGGGATGGAAACCAATCAGTTGTAGTTTGGCTTAATTATAGCCAGTTGCTCTCAAAACAAAACACTGGAAAATATTCAACAAGAACTCTGTGGAGGGAATGCTGTGGATAAAAGTAACCCAAGCCTGCCAGTAGGGGTCAGTGTACGTTTGAGGAAACTGACAACATGGGGGGGAAAGTCTGTTACAGGATGTCAACGCAGAGCAGAACTACAACCAATCACAGTTACAGCTCATGGGTGGGACAAGCCCAATATTTGCTGTTAAAAACAAACAAACAAACAAAAAAACACCTGCTAATTTAGATCACTTACTTAGGTCACATTAAAGCAACACATCACGAAAGGGAGTGAGCCGTGGGGCAATAACAGCACCGTTTCGTCACAGCCGTGATGTTTATTTCACCGTTACACGCAACCTCAAGTCATGGGCCGCCATTCATGGGTCCCCGTTCTCGTTTCGGGGGGCTGATTTCCAGTTGTATTGAGTTTTTTTAAAATTCTCCTCCCAGACCTGCCTGCATCTACAACAGTTGTTCTTTTGTCCCCCTAAAGCTTCACAGAGCTCTTTGAACTTGACATGGCGACGCCACTTCCCTAAGTCAAAAGGCTGGCTGGCCCACTCAGCCCGAGCCTGCTTCACCGGCATCCCTGCGACTCGCAACTCACCTCAGAGCGATGCTTCGCCCGGCGTGCTAGCGTGAGCTTTTTTCTTTTTTTTTTTTTGCCCGGCTTCCATATTGGTAGGAAGTAGCCTCTGCATTTATCCCGTATTCCTGTTGTACCTTAGTATGTGGAATTTAGGGGTGTAAATAAAAGGAGCCAAGACAGTTGAGAAAGATTTGTGATTTTGTAATTGTCCCGTTTCACAAGCCCATTCGACTCATGTGGCTTATGTGACTTTTATGTTGACAAGGCCGAGTCTGGCGGCCGGCGTTAGCCTTTGTTGCTGAATGTTCAAGTGTCAGCCAAAAGAGCAAGTTTTGTTGTTTTATTTTTTTTGTGAAAAGAGAAGGAGGACAGGAGAGAGCAATGAAATGTGTGATTGGTTTGAATGAGCTTGGTGGGGTTGCTTTGGAAGTAAGAAAGGAGGGCGAGTAAATGTGTGTCCCCTGTAGTGTGGAAAAGGCAGCCGTCTTTTGCCGCATGCTTATAAATAGGCTGAGTGGAAGCAGTGCTCTCGCTTACGGCCATACCACCCTGAGCACGCCCGATCTCGTCTGATCTCGGAAGCTAAGCAAGGTCGGGCCTGGTTAGTACTTGGATGGGAGACCGCCTGGGAATACCAGGTGCTGTAAGCTTTTGCCATCCTCAAGCACATTCTTTCACTTGCTTTTCTTACTTTTACTCCATCTTACTTTACGCTTTCACAAATCTACAACGCATTACCCTTTCTTTTACATGTACGTCCTTGTGTTACATTTCATACGGTCTTTGGAGTCTTCAGAGTCGAAACATTTCAGCGTCAGATGCCGTTTAAGCCCACCTGCATGGCCTGCCATGGGATGGAAACCAATCAGTTGTAGTTTGGCTTAATTATAGCCAGTTGCTCTCAAAACAAAACACTGGAAAATATTCAACAAGAACTCTGTGGAGGGAATGCTGTGGATAAAAGTAACCCAAGCCTGCCAGTAGGGGTCAGTGTACGTTTGAGGAAACTGACAACATGGGGGGGAAAGTCTGTTACAGGATGTCAACGCAGAGCAGAACTACAACCAATCACAGTTACAGCTCATGGGTGGGACAAGCCCAATATTTGCTGTTAAAAACAAACAAACAAACAAAAAAACACCTGCTAATTTAGATCACTTACTTAGGTCACATTAAAGCAACACATCACGAAAGGGAGTGAGCCGTGGGGCAATAACAGCACCGTTTCGTCACAGCCGTGATGTTTATTTCACCGTTACACGCAACCTCAAGTCATGGGCCGCCATTCATGGGTCCCCGTTCTCGTTTCGGGGGGCTGATTTCCAGTTGTATTGAGTTTTTTTTAAAATTCTCCTCCCAGAACTGCCTGCATCTACAACAGTTGTTCTTTTGTCCCCCTAAAGCTTCACAGAGCTCTTTGAACTTGACATGGCGACGCCACTTCCCTAAGTCAAAAGGCTGGCTGGCCCACTCAGCCCGAGCCTGCTTCACCGGCATCCCTGCGACTCGCAACTCACCTCAGAGCGATGCTTCGCCCGGCGTGCTAGCGTGAGCTTTTTTCTTTTTTTTTTTTTGCCCGGCTTCCATATTGGTAGGAAGTAGCCTCTGCATTTATCCCGTATTCCTGTTGTACCTTAGTATGTGGAATTTAGGGGTGTAAATAAAAGGAGCCAAGACAGTTGAGAAAGATTTGTGATTTTGTAATTGTCCCGTTTCACAAGCCCATTCGACTCATGTGGCTTATGTGACTTTTATGTTGACAAGGCCGAGTCTGGCGGCCGGCGTTAGCCTTTGTTGCTGAATGTTCAAGTGTCAGCCAAAAGAGCAAGTTTTGTTGTTTTATTTTTTTGTGAAAAGAGAAGGAGGACAGGAGAGAGCAATGAAATGTGTGATTGGTTTGAATGAGCTTGGTGGGGTTGCTTTGGAAGTAAGAAAGGAGGGCGAGTAAATGTGTGTCCCCTGTAGTGTGGAAAAGGCAGCCGTCTTTTGCCGCATGCTTATAAATAGGCTGAGTGGAAGCAGTGCTCTCGCTTACGGCCATACCACCCTGAGCACGCCCGATCTTGTCTGATCTCGGAAGCTAAGCAGGGTCGGGCCTGGTTAGTACTTGGATGGGAGACCGCCTGGGAATACCGGGTGCTGTAAGCTTTTGCCATCCTCAAGCACTTACATGCACATTCTTTCACTTGCTTTTCTTACTTTTACTCCATCTTACTTTACGCTTTCACAAATCTACAACGCATTACCCTTTCTTTTACATGTACGTCCTTGTGTTACATTTCATACGGTCTTTGGAGTCTTCAGAGTCGAAACATTTCAGCGTCAGATGCCGTTTAAGCCCACCTGCATGGCCTGCCATGGGATGGAAACCAATCAGTTGTAGTTTGGCTTAATTATAGCCAGTTGCTCTCAAAACAAAACACTGGAAAATATTCAACAAGAACTCTGTGGAGGGAATGCTGTGGATAAAAGTAACCCAAGCCTGCCAGTAGGGGTCAGTGTACGTTTGAGGAAACTGACAACATGGGGGGGAAAGTCTGTTACAGGATGTCAACGCAGAGCAGAACTACAACCAATCACAGTTACAGCTCATGGGTGGGACAAGCCCAATATTTGCTGTTAAAAACAAACAAACAAACAAAAAAACACCTGCTAATTTAGATCACTTACTTAGGTCACATTAAAGCAACACATCACGAAAGGGAGTGAGCCGTGGGGCAATAACAGCACCGTTTCGTCACAGCCGTGATGTTTATTTCACCGTTACACGCAACCTCAAGTCATGGGCCGCCATTCATGGGTCCCCGTTCTCGTTTCGGGGGGCTGATTTCCAGTTGTATTGAGTTTTTTTTTAAATTCTCCTCCCAGACCTGCCTGCATCTACAACAGTTGTTCTTTTGTCCCCCTAAAGCTTCACAGAGCTCTTTGAACTTGACATGGCGACGCCACTTCCCTAAGTCAAAAGGCTGGCTGGCCCACTCAGCCCGAGCCTGCTTCACCGGCATCCCTGCGACTCGCAACTCACCTCAGAGCGATGCTTCGCCCGGCGTGCTAGCGTGAGCTTTTTTCTTTTTTTTTTTTTGCCCGGCTTCCATATTGGTAGGAAGTAGCCTCTGCATTTATCCCGTATTCCTGTTGTACCTTAGTATGTGGAATTTAGGGGTGTAAATAAAAGGAGCCAAGACAGTTGAGAAAGATTTGTGATTTTGTAATTGTCCCGTTTCACAAGCCCATTCGACTCATGTGGCTTATGTGACTTTTATGTTGACAAGGCCGAGTCTGGCGGCCGGCGTTAGCCTTTGTTGCTGAATGTTCAAGTGTCAGCCAAAAGAGCAAGTTTTGTTGTTTTATTTTTTTGTGAAAACAGAAGGAGGACAGGAGAGAGCAATGAAATGTGTGATTGGTTTGAATGAGCTTGGTGGGGTTGCTTTGGAAGTAAGAAAGGAGGGCGAGTAAATGTGTGTCCCCTGTAGTGTGGAAAAGGCAGCCGTCTTTTGCCGCATGCTTATAAATAGGCTGAGTGGAAGCAGTGCTCTCGCTTACGGCCATACCACCCTGAGCACGCCCGATCTCGTCTGATCTCGGAAGCTAAGCAGGGTCGGGCCTGGTTAGTACTTGGATGGGAGACAGCCTGGGAATACCAGGTGCTGTAAGCTTTTGCCATCCTCAAGCACTTACATGCACATTCTTTCACTTGCTTTTCTTACTTTTACTCCATCTTACTTTACGCTTTCACAAATCTACAACGCATTACCCTTTCTTTTACATGTACGTCCTTGTGTTACATTTCATACGGTCTTTGGAGTCTTCAGAGTCGAAACATTTCAGCGTCAGATGCCGTTTAAGCCCACCTGCATGGCCTGCCATGGGATGGAAACCAATCAGTTGTAGTTTGGCTTAATTATAGCCAGTTGCTCTCAAAACAAAACACTGGAAAATATTCAACAAGAACTCTGTGGAGGGAATGCTGTGGATAAAAGTAACCCAAGCCTGCCAGTAGGGGTCAGTGTACGTTTGAGGAAACTGACAACATGGGGGGGAAAGTCTGTTACAGGATGTCAACGCAGAGCAGAACTACAACCAATCACAGTTACAGCTCATGGGTGGGACAAGCCCAATATTTGCTGTTAAAAACAAACAAAAAAACAAAAAAACACCTGCTAATTTAGATCACTTACTTAGGTCACATTAAAGCAACACATCACGAAAGGGAGTGAGCCGTGGGGCAATAACAGCACCGTTTCGTCACAGCCGTGATGTTTATTTCACCGTTACACGCAACCTCAAGTCATGGGCCGCCATTCATGGGTCCCCGTTCTCGTTTCGGGGGGCTGATTTCCAGTTGTATTGAGTTTTTTTAAAATTCTCCTCCCAGACCTGCCTGCATCTACAACAGTTGTTCTTTTGTCCCCCTAAAGCTTCACAGAGCTCTTTGAACTTGACATGGCGACGCCACTTCCCTAAGTCAAAAGGCTGGCTGGCCCACTCAGCCCGAGCCTGCTTCACCGGCATCCCTGCGACTCGCAACTCACCTCAGAGCGATGCTTCGCCCGGCGTGCTAGCGTGAGCTTTTTTCTTTTTTTTTTTTTGCCCGGCTTCCATATTGGTAGGAAGTAGCCTCTGCATTTATCCCGTATTCCTGTTGTACCTTAGTATGTGGAATTTAGGGGTGTAAATAAAAGGAGCCAAGACAGTTGAGAAAGATTTGTGATTTTGTAATTGTCCCGTTTCACAAGCCCATTCGACTCATGTGGCTTATGTGACTTTTATGTTGACAAGGCCGAGTCTGGCGGCCGGCGTTAGCCTTTGTTGCTGAATGTTCAAGTGTCAGCCAAAAGAGCAAGTTTTGTTGTTTTATTTTTTTGTGAAAAGAGAAGGAGGACAGGAGAGAGCAATGAAATGTGTGATTGGTTTGAATGAGCTTGGTGGGGTTGCTTTGGAAGTAAGAAAGGAGGGCGAGTAAATGTGTGTCCCCTGTAGTGTGGAAAAGGCAGCCGTCTTTTGCCGCATGCTTATAAATAGGCTGAGTGGAAGCAGTGCTCTCGCTTACGGCCATACCACCCTGAGCACGCCCGATCTCGTCTGATCTCGGAAGCTAAGCAGGGTCGGGCCTGGTTAGTACTTGGATGGGAGACCACCTGGGAATACCGGGTGCTGTAAGCTTTTGCCATCCTCAAGCACTTACATGCACATTCTTTCACTTGCTTTTCTTACTTTTACTCCATCTTACTTTACGCTTTCACAAATCTACAACGCATTACCCTTTCTTTTACATGTACGTCCTTGTGTTACATTTCATACGGTCTTTGGAGTCTTCAGAGTCGAAACATTTCAGCGTCAGATGCCGTTTAAGCCCACCTGCATGGCCTGCCATGGGATGGAAACCAATCAGTTGTAGTTTGGCTTAATTATAGCCAGTTGCTCTCAAAACAAAACACTGGAAAATATTCAACAAGAACTCTGTGGAGGGAATGCTGTGGATAAAAGTAACCCAAGCCTGCCAGTAGGGGTCAGTGTACGTTTGAGGAAACTGACAACATGGGGGGGAAAGTCTGTTACAGGATGTCAACGCAGAGCAGAACTACAACCAATCACAGTTACAGCTCATGGGTGGGACAAGCCCAATATTTGCTGTTAAAAACAAACAAACAAACAAAAAAACACCTGCTAATTTAGATCACTTACTTAGGTCACATTAAAGCAACACATCACGAAAGGGAGTGAGCCGTGGGGCAATAACAGCACCGTTTCGTCACAGCCGTGATGTTTATTTCACCGTTACACGCAACCTCAAGTCATGGGCCGCCATTCATGGGTCCCCGTTCTCGTTTCGGGGGGCTGATTTCCAGTTGTATTGAGTTTTTTTTAAAATTCTCCTCCCAGACCTGCCTGCATCTACAACAGTTGTTCTTTTGTCCCCCTAAAGCTTCACAGAGCTCTTTGAACTTGACATGGCGACGCCACTTCCCTAAGTCAAAAGGCTGGCTGGCCCACTCAGCCCGAGCCTGCTTCACCGGCATCCCTGCGACTCGCAACTCACCTCAGAGCGATGCTTCGCCCGGCGTGCTAGCGTGAGCTTTTTTCTTTTCTTTTTTTTTGCCCGGCTTCCATATTGGTAGGAAGTAGCCTCTGCATTTATCCCGTATTCCTGTTGTACCTTAGTATGTGGAATTTAGGGGTGTAAATAAAAGGAGCCAAGACAGTTGAGAAAGATTTGTGATTTTGTAATTGTCCCGTTTCACAAGCCCATTCGACTCATGTGGCTTATGTGACTTTTATGTTGACAAGGCCGAGTCTGGCGGCCGGCGTTAGCCTTTGTTGCTGAATGTTCAAGTGTCAGCCAAAAGAGCAAGTTTTGTTGTTTTATTTTTTTGTGAAAACAGAAGGAGGACAGGAGAGAGCAATGAAATGTGTGATTGGTTTGAATGAGCTTGGTGGGGTTGCTTTGGAAGTAAGAAAGGAGGGCGAGTAAATGTGTGTCCCCTGTAGTGTGGAAAAGGCAGCCGTCTTTTGCCGCATGCTTATAAATAGGCTGAGTGGAAGCAGTGCTCTCGCTTACGGCCATACCACCCTGAGCACGCCCGATCTCGTCTGATCTCGGAAGCTAAGCAGGGTCGGGCCTGGTTAGTACTTGGATGGGAGACCGCCTGGGAATACCAGGTGCTGTAAGCTTTTGCCATCCTCAAGCACTTACATGCACATTCTTTCACTTGCTTTTCTTACTTTTACTCCATCTTACTTTACGCTTTCACAAATCTACAACGCATTACCCTTTCTTTTACATGTACGTCCTTGTGTTACATTTCATACGGTCTTTGGAGTCTTCAGAGTCGAAACATTTCAGCGTCAGATGCCGTTTAAGCCCACCTGCATGGCCTGCCATGGGATGGAAACCAATCAGTTGTAGTTTGGCTTAATTATAGCCAGTTGCTCTCAAAACAAAACACTGGAAAATATTCAACAAGAACTCTGTGGAGGGAATGCTGTGGATAAAAGTAACCCAAGCCTGCCAGTAGGGGTCAGTGTACGTTTGAGGAAACTGACAACATGGGGGGGAAAGTCTGTTACAGGATGTCAACGCAGAGCAGAACTACAACCAATCACAGTTACAGCTCATGGGTGGGACAAGCCCAATATTTGCTGTTAAGAACAAACAAACAAACAAAAAAACACCTGCTAATTTAGATCACTTACTTAGGTCACATTAAAGCAACACATCACGAAAGGGAGTGAGCCGTGGGGCAATAACAGCACCGTTTCGTCACAGCCGTGATGTTTATTTCACCGTTACACGCAACCTCAAGTCATGGGCCGCCATTCATGGGTCCCCGTTCTCGTTTCGGGGGGCTGATTTCCAGTTGTATTGAGTTTTTTTTAAATTCTCCTCCCAGACCTGCCTGCATCTACAACAGTTGTTCTTTTGTCCCCCTAAAGCTTCACAGAGCTCTTTGAACTTGACATGGCGACGCCACTTCCCTAAGTCAAAAGGCTGGCTGGCCCACTCAGCCCGAGCCTGCTTCACCGGCATCCCTGCGACTCGCAACTCACCTCAGAGCGATGCTTCGCCCGGCGTGCTAGCGTGAGCTTTTTTCTTTTTTTTTTTTTGCCCGGCTTCCATATTGGTAGGAAGTAGCCTCTGCATTTATCCCGTATTCCTGTTGTACCTTAGTATGTGGAATTTAGGGGTGTAAATAAAAGGAGCCAAGACAGTTGAGAAAGATTTGTGATTTTGTAATTGTCCCGTTTCACAAGCCCATTCGACTCATGTGGCTTATGTGACTTTTATGTTGACAAGGCCGAGTCTGGCGGCCGGCGTTAGCCTTTGTTGCTGAATGTTCAAGTGTCAGCCAAAAGAGCAAGTTTTGTTGTTTTATTTTTTTGTGAAAACAGAAGGAGGACAGGAGAGAGCAATGAAATGTGTGATTGGTTTGAATGAGCTTGGTGGGGTTGCTTTGGAAGTAAGAAAGGAGGGCGAGTAAATGTGTGTCCCCTGTAGTGTGGAAAAGGCAGCCGTCTTTTGCCGCATGCTTATAAATAGGCTGAGTGGAAGCAGTGCTCTTGCTTACGGCCATACCACCCTGAGCACGCCCGATCTCGTCTGATCTTGGAAGCTAAGCAGGGTCGGGCCTGGTTAGTACTTGGATGGGAGACCACCTGGGAATACCGGGTGCTGTAAGCTTTTGCCATCCTCAAGCACTTACATGCACATTCTTTCACTTGCTTTTCTTACTTTTACTCCATCTTACTTTACGCTTTCACAAATCTACAACGCATTACCCTTTCTTTTACATGTACGTCCTTGTGTTACATTTCATACGGTCTTTGGAGTCTTCAGAGTCGAAACATTTCAGCGTCAGATGCCGTTTAAGCCCACCTGCATGGCCTGCCATGGGATGGAAACCAATCAGTTGTAGTTTGGCTTAATTATAGCCAGTTGCTCTCAAAACAAAACACTGGAAAATATTCAACAAGAACTCTGTGGAGGGAATGCTGTGGATAAAAGTAACCCAAGCCTGCCAGTAGGGGTCAGTGTACGTTTGAGGAAACTGACAACATGGGGGGGAAAGTCTGTTACAGGATGTCAACGCAGAGCAGAACTACAACCAATCACAGTTACAGCTCATGGGTGGGACAAGCCCAATATTTGCTGTTAAAAACAAACAAACAAACAAAAAAACACCTGCTAATTTAGATCACTTACTTAGGTCACATTAAAGCAACACATCACGAAAGGGAGTGAGCCGTGGGGCAATAACAGCACCGTTTCGTCACAGCCGTGATGTTTATTTCACCGTTACACGCAACCTCAAGTCATGGGCCGCCATTCATGGGTCCCCGTTCTCGTTTCGGGGGGCTGATTTCCAGTTGTATTGAGTTTTTTTAAAATTCTCCTCCCAGACCTGCCTGCATCTACAACAGTTGTTCTTTTGTCCCCCTAAAGCTTCACAGAGCTCTTTGAACTTGACATGGCGACGCCACTTCCCTAAGTCAAAAGGCTGGCTGGCCCACTCAGCCCGAGCCTGCTTCACCGGCATCCCTGCGACTCGCAACTCACCTCAGAGCGATGCTTCGCCCGGCGTGCTAGCGTGAGCTTTTTTCTTTTTTTTTTTTTGCCCGGCTTCCATATTGGTAGGAAGTAGCCTCTGCATTTATCCCGTATTCCTGTTGTACCTTAGTATGTGGAATTTAGGGGTGTAAATAAAAGGAGCCAAGACAGTTGAGAAAGATTTGTGATTTTGTAATTGTCCCGTTTCACAAGCCCATTCGACTCATGTGGCTTATGTGACTTTTATGTTGACAAGGCCGAGTCTGGCGGCCGGCGTTAGCCTTTGTTGCTGAATGTTCAAGTGTCAGCCAAAAGAGCAAGTTTTGTTGTTTTATTTTTTTGTGAAAAGAGAAGGAGGACAGGAGAGAGCAATGAAATGTGTGATTGGTTTGAATGAGCTTGGTGGGGTTGCTTTGGAAGTAAGAAAGGAGGGCGAGTAAATGTGTGTCCCCTGTAGTGTGGAAAAGGCAGCCGTCTTTTGCCGCATGCTTATAAATAGGCTGAGTGGAAGCAGTGCTCTCGCTTACGGCCATACCACCCTGAGCACGCCCGATCTCGTCTGATCTCGGAAGCTAAGCAGGGTCGGGCCTGGTTAGTACTTGGATGGGAGACCACCTGGGAATACCGGGTGCTGTAAGCTTTTGCCATCCTCAAGCACTTACATGCACATTCTTTCACTTGCTTTTCTTACTTTTACTCCATCTTACTTTACGCTTTCACAAATCTACAACGCATTACCCTTTCTTTTACATGTACGTCCTTGTGTTACATTTCATACGGTCTTTGGAGTCTTCAGAGTCGAAACATTTCAGCGTCAGATGCCGTTTAAGCCCACCTGCATGGCCTGCCATGGGATGGAAACCAATCAGTTGTAGTTTGGCTTAATTATAGCCAGTTGCTCTCAAAACAAAACACTGGAAAATATTCAACAAGAACTCTGTGGAGGGAATGCTGTGGATAAAAGTAACCCAAGCCTGCCAGTAGGGGTCAGTGTACGTTTGAGGAAACTGACAACATGGGGGGGAAAGTCTGTTACAGGATGTCAACGCAGAGCAGAACTACAACCAATCACAGTTACAGCTCATGGGTGGGACAAGCCCAATATTTGCTGTTAAAAACAAACAAACAAACAAAAAAACACCTGCTAATTTAGATCACTTACTTAGGTCACATTAAAGCAACACATCACGAAAGGGAGTGAGCCGTGGGGCAATAACAGCACCGTTTCGTCACAGCCGTGATGTTTATTTCACCGTTACACGCAACCTCAAGTCATGGGCCGCCATTCATGGGTCCCCGTTCTCGTTTCGGGGGGCTGATTTCCAGTTGTATTGAGTTTTTTTTAAAATTCTCCTCCCAGACCTGCCTGCATCTACAACAGTTGTTCTTTTGTCCCCCTAAAGCTTCACAGAGCTCTTTGAACTTGACATGGCGACGCCACTTCCCTAAGTCAAAAGGCTGGCTGGCCCACTCAGCCCGAGCCTGCTTCACCGGCATCCCTGCGACTCGCAACTCACCTCAGAGCGATGCTTCGCCCGGCGTGCTAGCGTGAGCTTTTTTCTTTTTTTTTTTTTGCCCGGCTTCCATATTGGTAGGAAGTAGCCTCTGCATTTATCCCGTATTCCTGTTGTACCTTAGTATGTGGAATTTAGGGGTGTAAATAAAAGGAGCCAAGACAGTTGAGAAAGATTTGTGATTTTGTAATTGTCCCGTTTCACAAGCCCATTCGACTCATGTGGCTTATGTGACTTTTATGTTGACAAGGCCGAGTCTGGCGGCCGGCGTTAGCCTTTGTTGCTGAATGTTCAAGTGTCAGCCAAAAGAGCAAGTTTTGTTGTTTTATTTTTTTGTGAAAACAGAAGGAGGACAGGAGAGAGCAATGAAATGTGTGATTGGTTTGAATGAGCTTGGTGGGGTTGCTTTGGAAGTAAGAAAGGAGGGCGAGTAAATGTGTGTCCCCTGTAGTGTGGAAAAGGCAGCCGTCTTTTGCCGCATGCTTATAAATAGGCTGAGTGGAAGCAGTGCTCTCGCTTACGGCCATACCACCCTGAGCACGCCCGATCTCGTCTGATCTCGGAAGCTAAGCAGGGTCGGGCCTGGTTAGTACTTGGATGGGAGACCGCCTGGGAATACCAGGTGCTGTAAGCTTTTGCCATCCTCAAGCACTTACATGCACATTCTTTCACTTGCTTTTCTTACTTTTACTCCATCTTACTTTACGCTTTCACAAATCTACAACGCATTACCCTTTCTTTTACATGTACGTCCTTGTGTTACATTTCATACGGTCTTTGGAGTCTTCAGAGTCGAAACATTTCAGCGTCAGATGCCGTTTAAGCCCACCTGCATGGCCTGCCATGGGATGGAAACCAATCAGTTGTAGTTTGGCTTAATTATAGCCAGTTGCTCTCAAAACAAAACACTGGAAAATATTCAACAAGAACTCTGTGGAGGGAATGCTGTGGATAAAAGTAACCCAAGCCTGCCAGTAGGGGTCAGTGTACGTTTGAGGAAACTGACAACATGGGGGGGAAAGTCTGTTACAGGATGTCAACGCAGAGCAGAACTACAACCAATCACAGTTACAGCTCATGGGTGGGACAAGCCCAATATTTGCTGTTAAAAACAAACAAACAAACAAAAAAACACCTGCTAATTTAGATCACTTACTTAGGTCACATTAAAGCAACACATCACGAAAGGGAGTGAGCCGTGGGGCAATAACAGCACCGTTTCGTCACAGCCGTGATGTTTATTTCACCGTTACACGCAACCTCAAGTCATGGGCCGCCATTCATGGGTCCCCGTTCTCGTTTCGGGGGGCTGATTTCCAGTTGTATTGAGTTTTTTTTAAATTCTCCTCCCAGACCTGCCTGCATCTACAACAGTTGTTCTTTTGTCCCCCTAAAGCTTCACAGAGCTCTTTGAACTTGACATGGCGACGCCACTTCCCTAAGTCAAAAGGCTGGCTGGCCCACTCAGCCCGAGCCTGCTTCACCGGCATCCCTGCGACTCGCAACTCACCTCAGAGCGATGCTTCGCCCGGCGTGCTAGCGTGAGCTTTTTTCTTTTTTTTTTTTTTGCCCGGCTTCCATATTGGTAGGAAGTAGCCTCTGCATTTATCCCGTATTCCTGTTGTACCTTAGTATGTGGAATTTAGGGGTGTAAATAAAAGGAGCCAAGACAGTTGAGAAAGATTTGTGATTTTGTAATTGTCCCGTTTCACAAGCCCATTCGACTCATGTGGCTTATGTGACTTTTATGTTGACAAGGCCGAGTCTGGCGGCCGGCGTTAGCCTTTGTTGCTGAATGTTCAAGTGTCAGCCAAAAGAGCAAGTTTTGTTGTTTTATTTTTTTTTGTGAAAAGAGAAGGAGGACAGGAGAGAGCAATGAAATGTGTGATTGGTTTGAATGAGCTTGGTGGGGTTGCTTTGGAAGTAAGAAAGGAGGGCGAGTAAATGTGTGTCCCCTGTAGTGTGGAAAAGGCAGCCGTCTTTTGCCGCATGCTTATAAATAGGCTGAGTGGAAGCAGTGCTCTTGCTTACGGCCATACCACCCTGAGCACGCCCGATCTCGTCTGATCTTGGAAGCTAAGCAGGGTCGGGCCTGGTTAGTACTTGGATGGGAGACCACCTGGGAATACCGGGTGCTGTAAGCTTTTGCCATCCTCAAGCACTTACATGCACATTCTTTCACTTGCTTTTCTTACTTTTACTCCATCTTACTTTACGCTTTCACAAATCTACAACGCATTACCCTTTCTTTTACATGTACGTCCTTGTGTTACATTTCATACGGTCTTTGGAGTCTTCAGAGTCGAAACATTTCAGCGTCAGATGCCGTTTAAGCCCACCTGCATGGCCTGCCATGGGATGGAAACCAATCAGTTGTAGTTTGGCTTAATTATAGCCAGTTGCTCTCAAAACAAAACACTGGAAAATATTCAACAAGAACTCTGTGGAGGGAATGCTGTGGATAAAAGTAACCCAAGCCTGCCAGTAGGGGTCAGTGTACGTTTGAGGAAACTGACAACATGGGGGGGAAAGTCTGTTACAGGATGTCAACGCAGAGCAGAACTACAACCAATCACAGTTACAGCTCATGGGTGGGACAAGCCCAATATTTGCTGTTAAAAACAAACAAACAAACAAAAAAACACCTGCTAATTTAGATCACTTACTTAGGTCACATTAAAGCAACACATCACGAAAGGGAGTGAGCCGTGGGGCAATAACAGCACCGTTTCGTCACAGCCGTGATGTTTATTTCACCGTTACACGCAACCTCAAGTCATGGGCCGCCATTCATGGGTCCCCGTTCTCGTTTCGGGGGGCTGATTTCCAGTTGTATTGAGTTTTTTTAAAATTCTCCTCCCAGACCTGCCTGCATCTACAACAGTTGTTCTTTTGTCCCCCTAAAGCTTCACAGAGCTCTTTGAACTTGACATGGCGACGCCACTTCCCTAAGTCAAAAGGCTGGCTGGCCCACTCAGCCCGAGCCTGCTTCACCGGCATCCCTGCGACTCGCAACTCACCTCAGAGCGATGCTTCGCCCGGCGTGCTAGCGTGAGCTTTTTTCTTTTTTTTTTTTTGCCCGGCTTCCATATTGGTAGGAAGTAGCCTCTGCATTTATCCCGTATTCCTGTTGTACCTTAGTATGTGGAATTTAGGGGTGTAAATAAAAGGAGCCAAGACAGTTGAGAAAGATTTGTGATTTTGTAATTGTCCCGTTTCACAAGCCCATTCGACTCATGTGGCTTATGTGACTTTTATGTTGACAAGGCCGAGTCTGGCGGCCGGCGTTAGCCTTTGTTGCTGAATGTTCAAGTGTCAGCCAAAAGAGCAAGTTTTGTTGTTTTATTTTTTTTGTGAAAAGAGAAGGAGGACAGGAGAGAGCAATGAAATGTGTGATTGGTTTGAATGAGCTTGGTGGGGTTGCTTTGGAAGTAAGAAAGGAGGGCGAGTAAATGTGTGTCCCCTGTAGTGTGGAAAAGGCAGCCGTCTTTTGCCGCATGCTTATAAATAGGCTGAGTGGAAGCAGTGCTCTCGCTTACGGCCATACCACCCTGAGCACGCCCGATCTCGTCTGATCTCGGAAGCTAAGCAGGGTCGGGCCTGGTTAGTACTTGGATGGGAGACCGCCTGGGAATACCAGGTGCTGTAAGCTTTTGCCATCCTCAAGCACATTCTTTCACTTGCTTTTCTTACTTTTACTCCATCTTACTTTACGCTTTCACAAATCTACAACGCATTACCCTTTCTTTTACATGTACGTCCTTGTGTTACATTTCATACACTCTTTGGAGTCTTCAGAGTCGAAACATTTCAGCGTCAGATGCCGTTTAAGCCCACCTGCATGGCCTGCCATGGGATGGAAACCAATCAGTTGTAGTTTGGCTTAATTATAGCCAGTTGCTCTCAAAACAAAACACTGGAAAATATTCAACAAGAACTCTGTGGAGGGAATGCTGTGGATAAAAGTAACCCAAGCCTGCCAGTAGGGGTCAGTGTACGTTTGAGGAAACTGACAACATGGGGGGGAAAGTCTGTTACAGGATGTCAACGCAGAGCAGAACTACAACCAATCACAGTTACAGCTCATGGGTGGGACAAGCCCAATATTTGCTGTTAAAAACAAACAAACAAACAAAAAAACACCTGCTAATTTAGATCACTTACTTAGGTCACATTAAAGCAACACATCACGAAAGGGAGTGAGCCGTGGGGCAATAACAGCACCGTTTCGTCACAGCCGTGATGTTTATTTCACCGTTACACGCAACCTCAAGTCATGGGCCGCCATTCATGGGTCCCCGTTCTCGTTTCGGGGGGCTGATTTCCAGTTGTATTGAGTTTTTTTTAAATTCTCCTCCCAGACCTGCCTGCATCTACAACAGTTGTTCTTTTGTCCCCCTAAAGCTTCACAGAGCTCTTTGAACTTGACATGGCGACGCCACTTCCCTAAGTCAAAAGGCTGGCTGGCCCACTCAGCCCGAGCCTGCTTCACCGGCATCCCTGCGACTCGCAACTCACCTCAGAGCGATGCTTCGCCCGGCGTGCTAGCGTGAGCTTTTTTCTTTTTTTTTTTTTGCCCGGCTTCCATATTGGTAGGAAGTAGCCTCTGCATTTATCCCGTATTCCTGTTGTACCTTAGTATGTGGAATTTAGGGGTGTAAATAAAAGGAGCCAAGACAGTTGAGAAAGATTTGTGATTTTGTAATTGTCCCGTTTCACAAGCCCATTCGACTCATGTGGCTTATGTGACTTTTATGTTGACAAGGCCGAGTCTGGCGGCCGGCGTTAGCCTTTGTTGCTGAATGTTCAAGTGTCAGCCAAAAGAGCAAGTTTTGTTGTTTTTTTTTTTTTGTGAAAAGAGAAGGAGGACAGGAGAGAGCAATGAAATGTGTGATTGGTTTGAATGAGCTTGGTGGGGTTGCTTTGGAAGTAAGAAAGGAGGGCGAGTAAATGTGTGTCCCCTGTAGTGTGGAAAAGGCAGCCGTCTTTTGCCGCATGCTTATAAATAGGCTGAGTGGAAGCAGTGCTCTCGCTTACGGCCATACCACCCTGAGCACGCCCGATCTTGTCTGATCTTGGAAGCTAAGCAGGGTCGGGCCTGGTTAGTACTTGGATGGGAGACCGCCTGGGAATACCAGGTGCTGTAAGCTTTTGCCATCCTCAAGCACATTCTTTCACTTGCTTTTCTTACTTTTACTCCATCTTACTTTACGCTTTCACAAATCTACAACGCATTACCCTTTCTTTTACATGTACGTCCTTGTGTTACATTTCATACGGTCTTTGGAGTCTTCAGAGTCGAAACATTTCAGCGTCAGATGCCGTTTAAGCCCACCTGCATGGCCTGCCATGGGATGGAAACCAATCAGTTGTAGTTTGGCTTAATTATAGCCAGTTGCTCTCAAAACAAAACACTGGAAAATATTCAACAAGAACTCTGTGGAGGGAATGCTGTGGATAAAAGTAACCCAAGCCTGCCAGTAGGGGTCAGTGTACGTTTGAGGAAACTGACAACATGGGGGGGAAAGTCTGTTACAGGATGTCAACGCAGAGCAGAACTACAACCAATCACAGTTACAGCTCATGGGTGGGACAAGCCCAATATTTGCTGTTAAAAACAAACAAACAAACAAAAAAACACCTGCTAATTTAGATCACTTACTTAGGTCACATTAAAGCAACACATCACGAAAGGGAGTGAGCCGTGGGGCAATAACAGCACCGTTTCGTCACAGCCGTGATGTTTATTTCACCGTTACACGCAACCTCAAGTCATGGGCCGCCATTCATGGGTCCCCGTTCTCGTTTCGGGGGGCTGATTTCCAGTTGTATTGAGTTTTTTTAAAATTCTCCTCCCAGACCTGCCTGCATCTACAACAGTTGTTCTTTTGTCCCCCTAAAGCTTCACAGAGCTCTTTGAACTTGACATGGCGACGCCACTTCCCTAAGTCAAAAGGCTGGCTGGCCCACTCAGCCCGAGCCTGCTTCACCGGCATCCCTGCGACTCGCAACTCACCTCAGAGCGATGCTTCGCCCGGCGTGCTAGCGTGAGCTTTTTTCTTTTTTTTTTTTTGCCCGGCTTCCATATTGGTAGGAAGTAGCCTCTGCATTTATCCCGTATTCCTGTTGTACCTTAGTATGTGGAATTTAGGGGTGTAAATAAAAGGAGCCAAGACAGTTGAGAAAGATTTGTGATTTTGTAATTGTCC
>NC_132890.1:15342316-15397316 GCF_030463535.1 Salminus brasiliensis | reverse complement strand
CACAAATCTACAACGCATTACCCTTTCTTTTACATGTACGTCCTTGTGTTACATTTCATACACTCTTTGGAGTCTTCAGAGTCGAAACATTTCAGCGTCAGATGCCGTTTAAGCCCACCTGCATGGCCTGCCATGGGATGGAAACCAATCAGTTGTAGTTTGGCTTAATTATAGCCAGTTGCTCTCAAAACAAAACACTGGAAAATATTCAACAAGAACTCTGTGGAGGGAATGCTGTGGATAAAAGTAACCCAAGCCTGCCAGTAGGGGTCAGTGTACGTTTGAGGAAACTGACAACATGGGGGGGAAAGTCTGTTACAGGATGTCAACGCAGAGCAGAACTACAACCAATCACAGTTACAGCTCATGGGTGGGACAAGCCCAATATTTGCTGTTAAAAACAAACAAACAAACAAAAAAACACCTGCTAATTTAGATCACTTACTTAGGTCACATTAAAGCAACACATCACGAAAGGGAGTGAGCCGTGGGGCAATAACAGCACCGTTTCGTCACAGCCGTGATGTTTATTTCACCGTTACACGCAACCTCAAGTCATGGGCCGCCATTCATGGGTCCCCGTTCTCGTTTCGGGGGGCTGATTTCCAGTTGTATTGAGTTTTTTTTAAATTCTCCTCCCAGACCTGCCTGCATCTACAACAGTTGTTCTTTTGTCCCCCTAAAGCTTCACAGAGCTCTTTGAACTTGACATGGCGACGCCACTTCCCTAAGTCAAAAGGCTGGCTGGCCCACTCAGCCCGAGCCTGCTTCACCGGCATCCCTGCGACTCGCAACTCACCTCAGAGCGATGCTTCGACCGGTGTGCTAGCGTGAGCTTTTTTCTTTTTTTTTTTTTGCCCGGCTTCCATATTGGTAGGAAGTAGCCTCTGCATTTATCCCGTATTCCTGTTGTACCTTAGTATGTGGAATTTAGGGGTGTAAATAAAAGGAGCCAAGACAGTTGAGAAAGATTTGTGATTTTGTAATTGTCCCGTTTCACAAGCCCATTCGACTCATGTGGCTTATGTGACTTTTATGTTGACAAGGCCGAGTCTGGCGGCCGGCGTTAGCCTTTGTTGCTGAATGTTCAAGTGTCAGCCAAAAGAGCAAGTTTTGTTGTTTTATTTTTTTGTGAAAAGAGAAGGAGGACAGGAGAGAGCAATGAAATGTGTGATTGGTTTGAATGAGCTTGGTGGGGTTGCTTTGGAAGTAAGAAAGGAGGGCGAGTAAATGTGTGTCCCCTGTAGTGTGGAAAAGGCAGCCGTCTTTTGCCGCATGCTTATAAATAGGCTGAGTGGAAGCAGTGCTCTCGCTTACGGCCATACCACCCTGAGCACGCCTGATCTCGTCTGATCTCGGAAGCTAAGCAGGGTCGGGCCTGGTTAGTACTTGGATGGGAGACAGCCTGGGAATACCAGGTGCTGTAAGCTTTTGCCATCCTCAAGCACTTACATGCACATTCTTTCACTTGCTTTTCTTACTTTTACTCCATCTTACTTTACGCTTTCACAAATCTACAACGCATTACCCTTTCTTTTACATGTACGTCCTTGTGTTACATTTCATACGGTCTTTGGAGTCTTCAGAGTCGAAACATTTCAGCGTCAGATGCCGTTTAAGCCCACCTGCATGGCCTGCCATGGGATGGAAACCAATCAGTTGTAGTTTGGCTTAATTATAGCCAGTTGCTCTCAAAACAAAACACTGGAAAATATTCAACAAGAACTCTGTGGAGGGAATGCTGTGGATAAAAGTAACCCAAGCCTGCCAGTAGGGGTCAGTGTACGTTTGAGGAAACTGACAACATGGGGGGGAAAGTCTGTTACAGGATGTCAACGCAGAGCAGAACTACAACCAATCACAGTTACAGCTCATGGGTGGGACAAGCCCAATATTTGCTGTTAAAAACAAACAAACAAACAAAAAAACACCTGCTAATTTAGATCACTTACTTAGGTCACATTAAAGCAACACATCACGAAAGGGAGTGAGCCGTGGGGCAATAACAGCACCGTTTCGTCACAGCCGTGATGTTTATTTCACCGTTACACGCAACCTCAAGTCATGGGCCGCCATTCATGGGTCCCCGTTCTCGTTTCGGGGGGCTGATTTCCAGTTGTATTGAGTTTTTTTTAAATTCTCCTCCCAGACCTGCCTGCATCTACAACAGTTGTTCTTTTGTCCCCCTAAAGCTTCACAGAGCTCTTTGAACTTGACATGGCGACGCCACTTCCCTAAGTCAAAAGGCTGGCTGGCCCACTCAGCCCGAGCCTGCTTCACCGGCATCCCTGCGACTCGCAACTCACCTCAGAGCGATGCTTCGCCCGGCGTGCTAGCGTGAGCTTTTTTCTTTTTTTTTTTTTGCCCGGCTTCCATATTGGTAGGAAGTAGCCTCTGCATTTATCCCGTATTCCTGTTGTACCTTAGTATGTGGAATTTAGGGGTGTAAATAAAAGGAGCCAAGACAGTTGAGAAAGATTTGTGATTTTGTAATTGTCCCGTTTCACAAGCCCATTCGACTCATGTGGCTTATGTGACTTTTATGTTGACAAGGCCGAGTCTGGCGGCCGGCGTTAGCCTTTGTTGCTGAATGTTCAAGTGTCAGCCAAAAGAGCAAGTTTTGTTGTTTTATTTTTTTTGTGAAAAGAGAAGGAGGACAGGAGAGAGCAATGAAATGTGTGATTGGTTTGAATGAGCTTGGTGGGGTTGCTTTGGAAGTAAGAAAGGAGGGCGAGTAAATGTGTGTCCCCTGTAGTGTGGAAAAGGCAGCCGTCTTTTGCCGCATGCTTATAAATAGGCTGAGTGGAAGCAGTGCTCTCGCTTACGGCCATACCACCCTGAGCACGCCCGATCTCGTCTGATCTCGGAAGCTAAGCAGGGTCGGGCCTGGTTAGTACTTGAATGGGAGACCGCCTGGGAATACCAGGTGCTGTAAGCTTTTGCCATCCTCAAGCACTTACATGCACATTTTTTCACTTGCTTTTCTTACTTTTACTCCATCTTACTTTACGCTTTCACAAATCTACAACGCATTACCCTTTCTTTTACATGTACGTCCTTGTGTTACATTTCATACGGTCTTTGGAGTCTTCAGAGTCGAAACATTTCAGCGTCAGATGCCGTTTAAGCCCACCTGCATGGCCTGCCATGGGATGGAAACCAATCAGTTGTAGTTTGGCTTAATTATAGCCAGTTGCTCTCAAAACAAAACACTGGAAAATATTCAACAAGAACTCTGTGGAGGGAATGCTGTGGATAAAAGTAACCCAAGCCTGCCAGTAGGGGTCAGTGTACGTTTGAGGAAACTGACAACATGGGGGGGAAAGTCTGTTACAGGATGTCAACGCAGAGCAGAACTACAACCAATCACAGTTACAGCTCATGGGTGGGACAAGCCCAATATTTGCTGTTAAAAACAAACAAACAAACAAAAAAACACCTGCTAATTTAGATCACTTACTTAGGTCACATTAAAGCAACACATCACGAAAGGGAGTGAGCCGTGGGGCAATAACAGCACCGTTTCGTCACAGCCGTGATGTTTATTTCACCGTTACACGCAACCTCAAGTCATGGGCCGCCATTCATGGGTCCCCGTTCTCGTTTCGGGGGGCTGATTTCCAGTTGTATTGAGTTTTTTTAAAATTCTCCTCCCAGACCTGCCTGCATCTACAACAGTTGTTCTTTTGTCCCCCTAAAGCTTCACAGAGCTCTTTGAACTTGACATGGCGACACAACTTCCCTAAGTCAAAAGGCTGGCTGGCCCACTCAGCCCGAGCCTGCTTCACCGGCATCCCTGCGACTCGCAACTCACCTGAGAGCGATGCTTCACCCGGCGTGCCAGCCTCTTGTTTTGTTTTCCCGGCTTCCATATTGGTAGGAAGTAGCCCCTGCATTTATCCCATGGTCATGTTGTAGCTTAGTATGTCAAATTTAAGGGTGTAAATAAAAGAAGCCAAGACTGTTGAGAAACATTTGGAATTTTAGAATTGACCCGTTTAACAACCGCATTTGACTGATGTGTTTTTTTTTTTTTTTTTTTTTTTTTTTTTTTTTTTTTGCAGTTGAAGGAGAACACAAGCTTAATTATTAAACTGCGGCAAAGTAAATACAGCACCATATTCCGGGGCCTCTTTGAAATGAATTTTTCTTTCACCATTCATAAATATTTCAACTGGGTTCACTCCTAAAAATAAAAGAGTTTATTCAAAAGATGGCGAGGAAAGTCGAGATTAAAAGCCTGATAATACTTTTCATAATGAAATGGAGCAGCTTTTCTTGTGACCAGGAACACAAATCTTGTCCACATCAGCTCCAAATGAGATGTACAATTTCTCTATTTAGCATTTTTTATTTCCTTCCGGAAATGACGTAAGGTAAGGCCTTTTATTTTGACAAGACCGAGTCTGCCGGCCGGTGTGAGCCTTTGCTGCTGTGTCGGTTTACTCCTGAAAGAGCAGTAAATGGAAGCTCCCTGTGCTTCAGAATGAAAAAGCACCTGTTACTCCCAATATTCAATAATCATTTATCAAGAGTAAAAAAAATTAAACTGTAATGAATGTGGACAAGAACAGCTTCTTTTCCACACTAAAAAAAGGACTATGAAATATAAAATAAAATGCGAAATTAAAAAATCTTTTAAAAACGTCTGTATAAAAATAGATACATCTTAATTATTGTCAGTTGTATTTGTCACAAAAAGTGGCATTTGCATTTATTTGTGTTACTTGTGTAGTCTATAAAATATGTAAAATGTTCATGCTATCAAATACAAAATAAGAAAATTAAGTTACTTATCACACCTAGTATGAATTAATTTAACCCTCAGTATATTGTATGGATACAACACTGACGTTATACTGAAGCTTTTCTGTTCTATGTGTTAGCAGGAGAAATAACTGAGCTTTACTTATTAAGAGTGGAAAATGATCCATCGGTTGTCTTCACTTTTCCCTATTCTCCCCAACTAGAAGCTGAAACTAACTGATAAGTGCCTGATGTACTGAAGAGGCCTCCAGACCTCTATGAGGTTATATGTTTGCTGGGATAAACTCCATGATACACATTCTACTCATAACAAATTCGCTTAGTCTCTTTTGGGAAAACAGGCAGTGACGGAGAGTATGACATTTTCAGGGTGAAATAGATACACTACATAAATATCTTCCAATATTTACATTAAAAGTTACTTACACATATGCGTCGGACATTTACATAAATATTATTGCAATCGATGAAACCGACGCTTAAATTCGTAAAATCCACAAATATGGCACACATAAACATAACTAACCATTCTTATTTAAATTAACTTCACAGAGATTTAAAAAAAAAAAAAAAAAAAAGTCTTACACAGAAGTTGTAGTTACCGGAAAATCCAAGATGAGCTACTGAAAAGAAACCATCTGAAGATGCGCTTTAACTAAAGAAACTCGCCGGTTTTATAAAGGACATGTTTTATGTAACTGAGTTTTATCTGCTCGTTTTACTTATGTCACTATTGCTGAACATGGGCGGACACGAAACAACGATATGTTCACAACTACAGCCATCATCGTTGAGTTAGCCTGCAGCAGACTGCAGCTGCTAACAGCAGGACAGCCATGCGTTGTGCAAGAATACAAAGCTACAACGACAGTCTGTATACCTTTAGCTTTGTAATGGGAAACAGACTACACAAGCAGACGTGTAGACCTGTGACAAACTGAACTATCCCGAATACCGTTCAGACCTGCTTTAGTCAACCAGTATTTAGTCAGTCACTAATTGTGCAAGTTCTCCCACTTAAAAAAAATGAGAGAGGCCTGTAATTCACATCATAGGTAGACCTCAACTATAAGAGACAAAATGAGGGAAAAAATCTGAAAATCACATTGTCTGATTTTTAAAGAATTTATTTGCAAATAATGGTGGAAAATAAGTATTTGGTCACCTACAAACAAGCAAGATTTCTGGCTGTCACAGGCCTGTAACTTCTTCTTTAAGAGGCTTCTCTGTCCTCCACTCATTACCTGTATTAATGGCATCTGTTTGAACCCGTTAACAGTAGAAAAGACAACTGCCCACAACCTCAAACAGTCACACTCCAAACCCCACTATGGTGAAGACCAAAGAGCTGTCGAAGGACACCAGAAACAAAATTGTAGACCTGCACCAGGCTGGGAAGACTGAATCTGCAATAGGCAAGCAGCTTGGTGTGAAGAAATCTACTGTGGGAGCAATAATCAGAAAATGGGAGACCTACAAGACCACTGCTAATGTGTTTGGTACAAACACAACTCGTGAATGCTGAGTTGCATCCAAAGAACACCCTACCAACTGTGAAGCATGGGGGTGGCAACATCATGCTTTGGGGCTGTTTCTCTGCAAAGGGACTAGGACGACTGGTCCATGTACATGAAAGAATGAATGGGGCCATGTGTTGTGAGATTTTGAGTGCAAACCTCCTTCCATCAGCAAGGGCATTGAAGATGTAACGTGGCTGGGTCTTTCAACATGATAATGATCCCAAGCACACTGCCAGGGCAACAAAGGAGTGGCTTCGTAAGAAGCATTTCAAGGCCTAGCCAGTCTCCAGATCTCAACCACATAGAAAACCTTTGGAGGGAGTTGAAAGTCTGCGTTGCCCACCGACAGCCCCACAATATCACTGCTCTAGAGGAGATCTGCATGGAGGAATGGGCCAACATACCAGCAACGGTGTATGCCTACCTTGTGAAGACTTACAGAAAACGTTTGACCTCTGCCATTGCCAACAAAGGATATATAACAAAGTACTGAGATGAACTTTTGTTATTGATCAAATACTTATTTCCCACCATTATTTGCAAATAAATTCTTTAAAAATGAGACAATGTGATTTTCTGATTAAATTTTTTTCTCATTTTGTCTCTCATAGTTGAGGTGTACCTATGATGTGAATTACTCTTATCTCTTATCTTTTTAAGTGTGAGAACTTGCACAATTGGTGACTGACTAAATACTGGTTGACTAAAGCAGGTCTGAACGGTATTCGGGATAGTTCAGTTTGTCACAGGTCTACACGTCTGCTTGTGTAGTCTGTTTCCCATTACAAAGCTAAAAGGTATACAGACTGTCGTTGTAGCTTTGTATTCTTGCACAACGCATGACTGTCCTGCTGTTAGCAGCTGCAGCTGTAGTGAACATATCGACATTCCTCTGTGTTTTTCGTGTCCGCCCGTGTTCAGCAATAGTGACATAAGTAAAACGAGCAGATAAAACTCAGTTACATAAAACATGTCCTTTATAAAACCGGCGAGTTTCTTTAGTTAAAGCGCATCTTCAGATGGTTTCTTTTCAGTAGCTCATCTTGGATTTTCCGGTAACCACAAATTCTGTGCAAGACTTTTTTTTTTTTTTTTTAAATCTCTGTGAAGTTAATTTAAATGAGAATGGTTAGTTATGTTTATGTGTGCCATATTTGTGGATTTTACGAATTTAAGCGTTGGTTTCATCGATTGCAATAATATTTATGTAAATATCCGACGCATATGTGTAAGTAACTTTTAATGTAATTATTGGAAGATATTTATGTAGTGTATCTATTTCACCCTGAAAATGTCATACTCTCCGTCACTGCCTGTTTTCCCAAAAGAGACTAAGCGAATTTGTTATGAGTAGAATGTGTATCATGGAGTTTATCCCAGCAAACATATAACCTCATACAGGTCTGGAGGCCTCTTCAGTACATCAGGCACTTATCAGTTAGTTTCGGCTTCTAGTTGGGGAGAATAGGGAAAAGTGAAGACAACCGATGGATCATTTTCCACTCTTAATAAGTAAAGCTCAGTTATTTCTCCTGCTAACACATAGAACAGAAAAGCTTCAGTATAACGTCAGTGTTGTATCCATACAATATACTGAGGGTTAAATTAATTCATACTAGGTGTGATAAGTAACTTATTTTCTTATTTTACATTTGATAGCATGAACATTTTACATATTTTATAGACTACACAAGTAACACAAATAAATGCAAATGCCACTTTTTGTGACAAATACAACTGACAATAATTAAGATGTATCTATTTCTATACAGACGTTTTTAAAAGATTTTTTAATTTCGCATTTTATTTTATATTTCATAGTCCTTTTTTAGTGTGGAAAAGAAGCTGTTCTTGTCCACATTCATTACAGTTTAATTTTTTTTACTCTTGATAAATGATTATTGAATATTGGGAGTAACAGGTGCTTTTTCATTCTGAAGCACAGGGAGCTTCCATTTACTGCTCTTTCAGGAGTAAACCGACACAGCAGCAAAGGCTCACACCGGCCGGCAGACTCGGTCTTGTCAAAATAAAAGGCCTTACCTTACGTCATTTCCGGAAGGAAATAAAAAATGCTAAATAGAGAAATTGTACATCTCATTTGGAGCTGATGTGGACAAGATTTGTGTTCCTGGTCACAAGAAAAGCTGCTCCATTTCATTATGAAAAGTATTATCAGGCTTTTAATCTCGACTTTCCTCGCCATCTTTTGAATAAACTCTTTTATTTTTAGGAGTGAACCCAGTTGAAATATTTATGAATGGTGAAAGAAAAATTCATTTCAAAGAGGCCCCGGAATATGGTGCTGTATTTACTTTGCCGCAGTTTAATAATTAAGCTTGTGTTCTCCTTCAACTGCAAAAAAAAAAAACAAAAACAAAAAAACCCACATCAGTCAAATGCGGTTGTTAAACGGGTCAATTCTAAAATTCCAAATGTTTCTCAACAGTCTTGGCTTCTTTTATTTACACCCTTAAATTTGACATACTAAGCTACAACATGACTATGGGATAAATGCAGGGGCTACTTCCTACCAATATGGAAGCCGGGAAAACAAAACAAGAGGTGAAGCATCGCTCTCAGGTGAGTTGCGAGTTGCAGGGATGCCGATGAAGCAGGCTCGGGCTGAGTGGGCCGGCCAGCCATTTAACTAAGGGAAGTGTGTGTCGCCATGTCAAGTTCAAAGAGCTCTGTGAAGCTTCAGGGGGATAAAAGAACAACTGTTGTAAATGTACGCAGGTCTGGGAGGAGAATTTTAAAAACCTCAATGCAACTGGAAATCAGCCATTCCACTTCCTAGAAAATAATTCACAAGTGGTGAAGGACTTTTGATTTGCTCCCCTCCCCGCCCCCGAAACGAGAACGGGAACCCATGAATGAAGGCCCACGACCAGAGGTTGTGTGTAACGGTGAAATAACATCACGACTGTGATGAAACGGTGCTGTTATTTCCCCACAGCTCACTCCCTTTCGTGATGTGTTGCTTTAATATGACCTAATTAAGTGATCTAAATTAGCAGGTGTTTTTTTTAAATAGCAAATATTGAGGTCGGCCCACCCAACCGCTGTCATTATGATTGGTTGTAGTCTTGCTATGCGTTGACATGCTGTAACAGACTTTCCCCCATGTTGTCAGTTTCCTCAAACGTACACTGACCCCTACTGACAGGCTTGGGTTACTTTTATCCACAGCATTCCCTTCACAGAGTTCTGGTTTGATATTTTTCAGTGTTTTGTAAGAATTTGGCTATAATTAAGCCAAACTACAAGTGATTGGTTTCCATCCCATGGCAGGCCATGCAGGTGGGCTTTAACGGCAATTTTCCGCTGAAAAGTTTCAACTCCTAAGATTCCACAGAGTGTATGAAATGTAATACAAGGAGGTATGTGTAAAAAAAAAAGTGTAATGTGTTGTATATTTGTGAAAGCGTAAGGTAAGATGGAGTAAAAGGAAGAAGAGCAAGTGAAAGAATGTGCATGTGAGTGCTTGAGGATGAGAAAAGCTTACAGCACCTGGTATTCCCAGGCAGTCTCCCATCCAAGTACTAACCAGGCCCGACCCTGCTTAGCTTCTGAGATCAGACGTGCTCAGGGTGGTATGGCCGTAAGCGAAAGCACTACTTCCACTTAGCCTATTTATAAGCATGCAGCAAAATATGCCTGCCTCTTCCACACTACACACCCCCCTCCCCCTCCCCCTCCCCCCTTTATTCGGTGAAAGATAGACTGTGTATCACCAGCGGCTCCGAATTGCTTCATGTGGTTGTTCGTGAGGTATCTCAAATACTGAAAGCTATACGAAATCGTTCAACTACGTTTAACATCTAACGCTGGATCCGTCTATTGTACTTTACAGCTGCAGTCTTAGGGTTATTAGCTAGCTATACAGTGGGGGGGGGGGGGGGGGGATTTAGTCAGTCACCAATTGTGCAAGTTCTCACACTTAAAAAGATAAGAGAGGCCTGTAATTCACATCATAGGTACACCTCAACTATGAGAGACAAAATGAGAAAAAAATTAAATCAGAAAATCACATTGTCTCATTTTTAAAGAATTTATTTGCAAATAATGGTGGGAAATAAGTATTTGATCAATAACAAAAGTTCATCTCAATACTTTGTTATATATCCTTTGTTGGCAATGGCAGAGGTCAAACGTTTTCTGTAAGTCTTCACAAGGTAGGCATACACCGTTGCTGGTATGTTGGCCCATTCCTCCATGCAGATCTCCTCTAGAGCAGTGATATTGTGGGGCTGTCGGTGGGCAACG
This sequence comes from Salminus brasiliensis, assembly GCF_030463535.1. Lineage (NCBI taxonomy): Eukaryota > Metazoa > Chordata > Actinopteri > Characiformes > Bryconidae > Salminus > Salminus brasiliensis. The sequence continues at coordinate 15,386,760 of NC_132890.1, read as the reverse complement.
CAGACTTTCAACTCCCTCCAAAGGTTTTCTATGTGGTTGAGATCTGGAGACTGGCTAGGCCTTGAAATGCTTCTTACGAAGCCACTCCTATGTTGCCCTGGCAGTGTGCTTGGGATCATTATCATGCTGAAAGACCCAGCCACGTTTCATCTTCAATGCCCTTGCTGATGGAAGGAGGTTTGCACTCAAAATCTCACAACACATGGCCCCATTCATTCTTTCATGTACATGGACCAGTCGTCCTAGTCCCTTTGCAGAGAAACAGCCCCAAAGCATGATGTTGCCACCCCCATGCTTCACAGTTGGTAGGGTGTTCTTTGGATGCAACTCAGCATTCACGAGTTGTGTTTGTACCAAACACATTAGCAGTGGTCTTGTAGGTCTCCCATTTTCTGATTATTGCTCCCACAGTAGATTTCTTCACACCAAGCTGCTTGCCTATTGCAGATTCAGTCTTCCCAGCCTGGTGCAGGTCTACAATTTTGTTTCTGGTGTCCTTCGACAGCTCTTTGGTCTTCACCATAGTGGGGTTTGGAGTGTGACTGTTTGAGGTTGTGGGCAGTTGTCTTTTCTACTGTTAACGAGTTCAAACAGATGCCATTAATACAGGTAATGAGTGGAGGACAGAGAAGCCTCTTAAAGAAGTTACAGGCCTGTGACAGCCAGAAATCTTGCTTGTTTGTAGGTGACCAAATACTTATTTTCCACCATTATTTGCAAATAAATTCTTTAAAAATCAGACAATGTGATTTTCAGATTTTTTTTCCTCATTTTGTCTCTCATAGTTGAGGTCTACCTATGATGTGAATTACAGGCCTCTCTCATTTTTTTTAAGTGGGAGAACTTGCACAATTAGTGACTGACTAAATACTGGTTGACTAAAGCAGGTCTGAACGGTATTCGGGATAGTTCAGTTTGTCACAGGTCTACACGTCTGCTTGTGTAGTCTGTTTCCCATTACAAAGCTAAAGGTATACAGACTGTCGTTGTAGCTTTGTATTCTTGCACAACGCATGGCTGTCCTGCTGTTAGCAGCGGCAGTCTGCTGCAGGCTAACTCAACGATGATGGCTGTAGTTGTGAACATTTCGACATTCCTCCTTGTGTTTTTTCGTGTCCGCCCGTGTTCAGCAATAGTGACTTAAGTAAAACGAGCAGATAAAACACAGTTACATAAAACATGTCCTTTATAAAACCGGCGAGTTTCTTTAGTTAAAGCGCATCTTCAGATGGTTTCTTTTCAGTAGCTCATCTTGGAGTTTCCGGAAACTACAACTTCTGTGTAAGACTTTTTTTTTTTTTAATCTCTGTGAAGTTAATTTAAATGAGAATGGTTAGTTATGTTTGTGTGTGCCATATTTGTGTATTTTACGAATTTAAGCGTCGGTTTCATTGATTGCAATAATATTTAGCTATGTAAATGTCTGACGCAGTGAACGATGGAAGAATTCAATGGCTGCTTTTAAATGTTTCTAAAGTGTTGAGCCTTGAGCTTTGTTTTATTTAGTGGTGCAGCAGTGTATTGTATTATGGTTGGATGCATTTTTTCATTCACACATTCCAGCACCCAGCCCCCCTGCTCCAACCTGTCCTTGACAACAACCCAGGTGACATATGAGCTGAGGAAGATCAAGGCAAACAAAGCTACAGGTCCTGATGGAATCAGTGCCAGGCTCCTCAAGTCCTTCGCACATCATCAGCTGTGCAGGGTAGTTGAGCATATGTTCAACATGAGCCTGAAATTGGGAAGAGTACCACAGATGTGGAAAACATCTTGTGTGGTACCTGTGCCCAAAACACAGCACCCGAAGGACCTAAACAGCTACAGGCCGGTGGCACTGACATCCGATGAAGTCACTGGAGAGGCTGGTCATCAACCACATCCGCCCTTTGGTGAGCCCATCCATGGACCCTCTTCAGCTTGCCTACCAACCTGGCGTCGGGGTGGATGATGCTTCTACACAGAACTCTTTCTCACCTGGAGAAGCCCGGCAGCACTGTGAGGATCACCTTCTTTGATTTCTCCAGTGCATTTAACACCATACAGCCAGGCCTCCTAAAGGACAAGCTGAGACATTGTGGAGTGGACTGGATACTGGACTACCTCACCAATCGACCACAGTATGTAAGGGGACGGGCCTGTATCTCTGATATGGTGGTCAGCAGCACAGGAGCCCCTCAAGGAACGGTCTTGGCACCGTTCCTCTTCACCCTGTACACTGCTGACTTCATGTACAGCTCACCGACCTGTAACCTCCAGAAGTTCTCTGATGACTCAGCGATCGTCGGCCTCATAACCAATGTGGAGGACAGCGAGTACAGAGAACTGATCCAGGACTTTGTGGACTGGTGTCCGCTGAACCACCTTCAGATAAACGCAGGAAAAAACATAGAACTGGTGGTGGATTTCCGCAGTTGCAGACACCCCCCTCAATCAGTGAACATCCAGGGTATGAACATCGAGAGTGTGGACTCTTATAAATACCTGGGTGTTCATCTGAACAACAAACTGGACTGGTCAGTCAACACTGCTGCACTCTTCAAGAAAGGCCAAAGCAGACTCTACCTACTGAGGAGACTGAGGTCCTTTGGGTGCAGGGAGCACTCCTGAGGACTTTCTTCGACACAGTGGTGGCATCTGCTATCTTTTATAGAGTCGTCTGCTGGGGCAGTAGCATCTCGACTGCATATAAGAAAAGACTGAATAAGCTCATAAAGAGGGCCGGCTCTGTCCTGGGGTGCTTGTTAGACCCAGTGCAGGTGGTGGGAGTCAGGAGGATGACAACCAAGCTGGCATCCATGCTGGAGAACAGCTCCCACCCCATGCATGAGACTCTGGCAGCACTGGGCAGCTCCTTTAGTGACAGGCTGCTTCATCCCAAGTGTGTAAAGGAGCGGTATCGCAGGTCCTTCCTTCCTGCTGCCATCAGACTCCACAACCAGCACTGCTCCCAGCGGACCACATACACACACACTTAAACTACACACACATGTTTAGGGAACAGAGATCCCTCAATGCAAAAATACCATGTGCAATACCCCCCCCCCCCCCCCCACACACACACACGTGGCATTAGGAGTCATTTGCAATAACCTGTAAATAATATTGTTATTTCCTTTTTAATTCTTATTTATATTGTGTATATAGTGCAAATTATTTATCTATATTTTTGTAACTGAGTGTCTTGCTATCCCTTTCTGCTGTGACACTGAGAATTTCCCCACTGCGGGACTAATAAAGGATTATCTTATCTTATCTTATTGTTTCTCCTCACCATGCATGTGAAATAGAAAGGATGGAGTGATTCCCCTGTTGGCGCTGAACAACTCATACTTATCTGGCAGTGGAGAAACCATGATCAAGAAGGTGGTTCACCCAGGGTGAGGCTCAGCAATTGCATTACATTGGTTGTGCTGACTCCTGTGCTAACACACAGAATAGAAAAGCTAGACTGCATAATTTGTGGTAGTGGAGGACTGTGCTCTCCCCTGATATTTGGGTAGAAGAAAGGAGCAATCTGAGATAGACAAACATGTGAATAGTATGACATGTTGTTATGAACTTGTTTCACATTGGGTTCAGCTTCTACTATAATATGTGTAAGTAACTTTTAATGTAATTATTGGAAGATGTTTATGTAGTGTATCTATTTTACCCTGAAAAATGTCATACTCTCCGTCACTGCCTGTTTTCCCAAGCGAATTTGTTATAAGTAGAATGTGTATCATGGAGTTTATCCCAGCAAACACATAACCTCATAGAGGTCTGGAGGCCTCTTCAGTACATCAGGCACTTATCAGTTAGTTTCCGGTTCTCGCTGGGGAGAATAGGGAAGAGTGAAGACAACCGATGGATTGTTTTCATTCATTTTCCACTCTTAATAAGTAAAGCTCAGTTATTTCTCCTGCTAACACATAGAACAGGAAAGCTTCAGTATAAAGTCGGTGTTGTATCCACACAATATACTGAGGGTTAAATTAATTCATACTAGGTGTGATAAGTAACTTAATTTTCTTGTTTGTTTTACATTTGATAGAATTAACATTTTACATATTTTATAGACTACACAAGTAACACAAATAAATGCAATTGGCACTTTTTGTGGCAAATACAATTGACAATAATTGAGATGTATCTATTTCTATACAGACATTTGTAAAAGATTATTTAATTTCACATGTTGTTTTATGTTTCATAGTCCTTTTTGTAGTGTGACAAAGAAGCTGTTCCTGTCCACATTCATTACAGTTTTAGTTTTTTCTTCTCTTGATAATTGATTAAAAAAAGACTTTTTATTTAATTTACATGTTTATCTCATCAAGACAAATTCTACATCAATACAGTTACAGTGATACAGTCTTTGCAGTCTTTGATTTTGACAGTCTTTACATTGTGTACTGAACCCACTGTTAGAGATGCTCTTTACCCAAAGCTGTGTTCCTTGTCATATCTTAAACACTTAAACACTTCACACTTAAAGTTGCCGCAAAGCATCGTTTTATGTTTTCTTATAAGGTTTAGACCTAACAGGTACATAAAGGGTGTATTTTACCTGTATGAGTATTACATATAAAAGTCATAACTAATTCATTTAGACAACAAATAAAATGTCCAGTTGTGTTGTATATATTGTGGTTCATATCCCCACCACTGTAAATTAAACTGAATCTGTAAGTTTCTCCACAATTAAAGATTTCTTATCAGACCACTATGAATTACTTTTTTACATCTCCTACTAGGTTTACAGCTGCATGTAAAAAAATCAGGACGAAGGCATGCCACCAACTGCAGTTACAGTAGAACCTGTTAGTAAATTAATAATTAGTAAAGTAGATTCTCACCCATTTAGAATCAATAATTAAATGACATCCTTGAATAACTATGATTTCATTTGTGGATATATTCAATTATATACTTACAAAGAAGGAATCTTTTGAGTTCAAATACAAAGCAACAATAAATGAGGGGGCAGGATCTCTGCATCTCTGCCCTATGACTAACAGTCTACACACTCAAACTCTTCAATGTGATGGGTGATCTACAGTCGCTGTCTACAGTGAGTGTAGACTCTCAACCAATTCGAAGGATAAATGTCTACAGTCACTGTGCCGATATTGACCCTCAGTATTGACCCTCAGGTTTGCCGAGTCAAGTTCTAGTTAATGGTGCCATCTACACTGGGCAACATTCTTCTTCCCTGTGAGACAAGAGTAAGGTTGGAGATGTTCTAATAAACACATTTCAGTACGTTACTGAAACTAGTCAGTCTATATCTGGAATAGTCTACATGCAAAGTAATTTAAAGTCAGACAAAAACGATAGATTTTTTATTACATTTTTTTTTATCATAAACCATGTTATTGGTTACAAGCTTTCCTATATTAGACTGCAATGTATTTTATAATAAAATCATTTTAAATGAATAAATCACAAATGGCAAATTAATCATCTAGTTCAGTTCACATCCAGGAGATGGCAGTACAACATACTAAAAAAACAACAACGCCTGAAAACGGGACTTGTTAATGTCAAACCTGCAGTAAACAGGTAGCTTCTGTCTTTGCTTTATTTTTGGAAAACGTAAGTGTAACACTTAACACCTTAGTGTGGTGTCTAAATAATAATAATAATAATAATAATAATAATAATAATAATAATAAATTAGGTAAAATGTAAAATGTCTTCTAAGAGTTCAGTCTTGAACTTTAAACATGGCTGACAGAAAGCGCTCGAAAGATCTCTTCCCAAACCTGCTGTTAATAAACGTGAAATAGGTTTGTACTCTCTCCTTATTTACCAAACATGTTGTGTTTGTTGGCTAATTAGAAATTCGTGAATGTCCTGTAATGAGTGGAGTGCTAATTTTAAGGCCTATTCTTTGGCCTTGTCAATTAATCCTATTAATTCCGAAGGCCGGGACATTTCACAGTCGTGTGTTGGTGAATGGGCAGGCGTAAAACATGGGCATTTTCCAGTTATTTTCTTACACCATGAAACAGTTTGCTAATTTTACTTAATTACAGTGTAAGAAACCTAATATAGGTCTAGGAATGAAGGTTAATGAAGCAGTCGTACTTGGAATGAGGGGAACTGGATAGAATTGGCATTTTCTTTTGACAAGTGGTCTGGATGTCGGTTTGCTGAACGTGAGAGATTCATACATGTGTTGTGTTGGTTTACAGGTACATGGTAAACTTAAGTTGAAGAGATCATAGTCAGTCAGCAGTTGTTTTAGGTTTCACTCCTCGTGTTTAGGTTGTAGTACCACATTCAACCACAAGGTTATCAAGCGTATCAAACATATGTCTTTGTTTTTCATTAAGAAATCCAACTGTTCACCTCCACTCCAGCACGTTAGCTGTTCGTGATCAGTACAGTTGATGTAATGTTGTAGTTTTGTTTCTGAATTGCTTTTAAAAGAAGTCAGAGGCAAAAATGATATCCTCGTATTTGATTGGCCGTTGTGCAGAAATATTTACATATTCTGTTTTTATGTCCGTTATCTGTTAATACCACTGTTTTCTCAGAGTTGTGAGTGATATTTAACCCTTGATTCCCCGGCTTACTTTTTTATTATCGCCGGGAATTTAGTTGAAGCGGATTTAAACATTTCACCATAACAGTGAAACTTACTGTCTAGAATGACTTCCCTGTTTCTCTTAGCGGTTCGGTATCGCTTCTCGGCCTTTTGGCTAAGATCAAGTGTAGTATCTGTTCTTATCAGTTTAATATCTGATACGTCCCCTATTCGGGGACCATATATTAAATTGATTTTTGGAACAGGGAGATGGAATAGGGGCTTGCTCTGTCCACTCCACGCATCGACCCGGTATTGCAGTACCTCCGGGAACGGTGCACCCCCTTTTAATCGGTGAAAGATAGACTGTGTATCATCAGCGGCTCCGAATTGCTTCTTGTGGTTGTTTGTGAAGTATATCAAATACTGAAAGCTATACGAAAACGTTAAAAGACGTGTAACATCTAACGCTGGATCCGTCTACTGTACTTTACTGCTGCAGTCTTAGGGTTATTAGCTACCTGTATGTATGAACTGAAGCTCTGAAGTAGGGCTTTGGAGAACTACATCGTGTATATATGGTTGACTAAAGCAGGTCTGAACGGTATTCGGGATAGTTCAGTTTGTCACAGGTCTACACGTCTGCTTGTGTAGTCTGTTTCCCATTACAAAGCTAAAGGTATACAGACTGTCGTTGTAGCTTTGTATTCTTGCACAACGCATGGCTGTCCTGCTGTTAGCAGCTGCAGCTGTAGTGAACATATCGACATTCCTCTGTGTTTTTCGTGTCCGCCCGTGTTCAGCAATAGTGACATAAGTAAAACGAGCAGATAAAACACAGTTACATAAAACATGTCCTTTATAAAACCGGCGAGTTTCTTTAGTTAAAGCGCATCTTCAGATGGTTTCTTTTCAGTAGCTCATCTTGGATTTTCCGGTAACTACAACTTCTGTGTAAGACTTTTTTTTTTTTTTTCTCCCGGTGAAGTTAATTTAAATGAGAATGGTTAGTTATGTTTATGTGTGCCATATTTGTGGATTTTACGAATTTAAGCGTCGGTTTCATCGATTGCAATAATATTTATGTAAATGTCCGACGCATATGTGTAAGTAACTTTTAATGTAATTATTGGAAGATATTTATGTAGTGTATCTATTTCACCCTGAAAATGTCATACTCTCTGTCACTGCCTGTTTTCCCAAAAGAGACCAAGCGAATTTGTTATGAGTAGAATGTGTATCATGGAGTTTATCCCAGCAAACATATAACCTCATAGAGGTCTGGAGGCCTCTTCAGTACATCAGGCACTTATCAGTTAGTTTCAGGTTCTCGCTGGGGAGAATAGGGAAAAGTGAAGACAACCGATGGATCATTTTCCACTCTTAATAAGTAAAGCTCAGTTATTTCTCCTGCTAACACATAGAACAGAAAAGCTTCAGTATAACGTCAGTGTTGTATCCATACAATATACTGAGGGTTAAATTAATTCATACTAGGTGTGATAAGTAACTTCATTTTCTTATTTTACATTTGATAGCATGAACATTTTACATATTTTATAGACTACACAAGTAACACAAATAAATGCAAATGCCACTTTTTGTGACAAATACAATTGACAATAATTAAGATGTATTTATTTCGGTACAGACGTTTTTAAAAGATTATTTAATTTCGCATTTTATTTTATATTTCATAGTCCTTTTTTTAGTGTGGAAAAGAAGCTGTTCTTGTCCACATTCATTACAGTTTAAATTTTTTTTACTCTTGATAAATGATTATTGAATATTGGGAATAACAGGTGCTTTTTCATTCTGAAGCACAGGGAGTTTCCATTTACTGCTCTTTCAGGAGTAAACCGACACAGCAGCAAAGGCTCACACCGGCCGGCAGACTCGGTCTTGTCAACATAAAAGGCCTTACCTTACGTAATTTCCGGAAGGAAATAAAAAACGCTAAATAGAGAAATTGTACATCTCATTTGGAGCTGATGTGGACAAGATTTGTGTTCCTGGTCACAAGAAAAGCTGCTCCATTTCATTATGAAAAGTATTATCAGGCTTTTAATCTCGACGTTCCTCGCCATCTTTTCAATAAACTCTTTTATTTTTAGGAGTGAACCCAGTTGAAATATTTATGAATGGTGAAAGAAAAATTCATTTCAAAGAGGCCCCGGAATATGGTGCTGTATTTACTTTGCCGCAGTTTAATAATTAAGCTTGTGTTTTCCTTCAACTGCAAAAAAAAAACAAAAACAAAAAAACCCACATCAGTCAAATGCGGTTCTAAAACGGGTCAATTCTAAAATTCCAAATGTTTCTCAACAGTCTTGGCTTCTTTTATTTACACCCTTAAATTTGACATACTAAGCTACAACATGACTATGGGATAAATGCAGGGGCTACTTCCTACCAATATGGAAGCCGGGAAAACAAAACAAGAGGCTGGCACGCCGGGTGAAGCATCGCTCTCAGGTGAGTTGCGAGTTGCAGGGATGCCGATGAAGCAGGCTCGGGCTGAGTGGGCCGGCCAGCCATTTAACTAAGGGAAGTGGTGTCGCCATGTCAAGTTCAAAGAGCTCTGTGAAGCTTCAGGGGGATAAAAGAACAACTGTTGTAGATGTACGCAGGTCTGGGAGGAGAATTTTAAAAACCTCAATGCAACTGGAAATCAGCCATTCCACTTCCTAGAAAACAATTCACAAGTGGTGAAGGACTTTTGATTTGCTCCCCTCCCCGCCCCCGAAACGAGAACAGGAACCCATGAATGAAGGCCCACGACTTGAGGTTGTGTGTAACGGTGAAATAACATCACGACTGTGATGAAACGGTGCTGTTATTTCCCCACAGCTCACTCCCTTTCGTGATGTGTTGCTTTAATATGACCTAATTAAGTGATCTAAATTAGCAGGTGTTTTTTTTTTAAATAGCAAATATTGAGGTCGGCCCACCCAAGCGCTGTCATTATGATTGGTTGTAGTCTTGCTATGCGTTGACATGCTGTAACAGACTTTCCCCTATGTTGTCAGTTTCCTCTAACATACACTGACCCCTACTGACAGGCTTGGGTTACTTTTATCCACAGCATTCCCTCCACAGAGTTCTGGTTTGATATTTTTCAGTGTTTTGTAAGAATTTGGCTATAATTAAGCCAAACTACAAGTGATTGGTTTCCATCCCATGGCAGGCCATGCAGGTGGGCTTTAACGGCAATTTTCCGCTGAAAAGTTTCAACTCCTAAGACTCCACAGAGTGTATGAAATGTAATACAAGGAGGTATGTGTAAAAAAAAAAGTGTAATGTGTTGTATATTTGTGAAAGCGTAAAGTAAGATGGAGTAAAAGGAAGAAGAGCAAGTGAAAGAATGTGCATGTGAGTGCTTGAGGATGAGAAAAGCTTACAGCACCTGGTATTCCCAGGCGGTCTCCCATCCAAGTACTAACCAAGCCCGACCCTGCTTAGCTTCCGAGATCAGACGTGCTCAGGGTGGTATGGCCGTAAGCGAAAGGACTATTTCCACTTAGCCTATTTATAAGCATGCAGCAAAATACGCCTGCCTCTTCCACACTACACACCCCCCTCCCCCTCCCCCCTTTATTCGGTGAAAGATAGACTGTGTATCACCAGCGGCTCCGAATTGCTTCATGTGGTTGTTCGTGAGGTATCTCAAATACTGAAAGCTATACGAAAACGTTCAACTACGTTTAACATCTAACGCTGGATCCGTCTATTGTACTTTACAGCTGCTATACAGTGGTGGGGGGGGGGGGGGGGGATTTAGTCAGTCACCAATTGTGCAAGTTCTCACACTTAAAAAGATAAGAGAGGCCTGTAATTCACATCATAGGTACACCTCAACTATGAGAGACAAAATGAGAAAAAAATTAAATCAGAAAATCACATTGTCTCATTTTTAAAGAATTTATTTGCAAATAATGGTGGGAAATAAGTATTTGATCAATTACAAAAGTTCATCTCAATACTTTGTTATATATCCTTTGTTGGCAATGGCAGAGGTCAAACGTTTTCTGTAAGTCTTCACAAGGTAGGCATACACCGTTGCTGGTATGTTGGCCCATTCCTCCATGCAGATCTCCTCTAGAGCAGTGATATTGTGGGGCTGTCGGTGGGCAACGCGGACTTTCAACTCCCTCCAAAGGTTTTCTATGGGGTTGAGATCTGGAGACTGGCTAGGCCTTGAAATGCTTCTTACGAAGCCACTCCTTTGTTGCCCTGGCAGTGTGCTTGGGATCATTATCATGCTGAAAGACCCAGCCACGTTTCATCTTCAATGCCCTTGCTGATGGAAGGAGGTTTGCACTCAAAATCTCACAACACATGGCCCCATTCATTCTTTCATGTACATGGACCAGTCGTCCTAGTCCCTTTGCAGAGAAACAGCCCCAAAGCATGATGTTGCCACCCCCATGCTTCACAGTTGGTAGGGTGTTCTTTGGATGCAACTCAGCATTCACGAGTTGTGTTTGTACCAAACACATTAGCAGTGGTCTTGTAGGTCTCCCATTTTCTGATTATTGCTCCCACAGTAGATTTCTTCACACCAAGCTGCTTGCCTATTGCAGATTCAGTCTTCCCAGCCTGGTGCAGGTCTACAATTTTGTTTCTGGTGTCCTTCGACAGCTCTTTGGTCTTCACCATAGTGGGGTTTGGAGTGTGACTGTTTGAGGTTGTGGGCAGTTGTATTTTCTACTGTTAACGAGTTCAAACAGATGCCATTAATACAGGTAATGAGTGGAGGACAGAGAAGCCTCTTAAAGAAGTTACAGGCCTGTGACAGCCAGAAATCTTGCTTGTTTGTAGGTGACCAAATACTTATTTTCCACCATTATTTGCAAATAAATTCTTTAAAAATCAGACAATGTGATTTTCAGATTTTTTCCCTCATTTTGTCTCTCATAGTTGAGGTCTACCTATGATGTGAATTACAGGCCTCTCTCATTTTTTTTAAGTGGGAGAACTTGCACAATTAGTGACTGACTAAATACTGGTTGACTAAAGCAGGTCTGAACGGTATTCGGGATAGTTCAGTTTGTCACAGGTCTACACGTCTGCTTGTGTAGTCTGTTTCCCATTACAAAGCTAAAGGTATACAGACTGTCGTTGTAGCTTTGTATTCTTGCACAACGCATGGCTGTCCTGCTGTTAGCAGCTGCAGTCTGCTGCAGGCTAACTCAACGATGATGGCTGTAGTTGTGAACATATCGTTTTTTCGTGTCCGCCCATGTTCAGCAATAGTGACATAAGTAAAACGAGCAGATAAAACTCAGTTACATAAAACATGTCCTTTATAAAACCGGCGAGTTTCTTTAGTTAAAGCGCATCTTCAGATGGTTTCTTTTCAGTAGCTCATCTTGGATTTTCCGGTAACTACAACTTCTGTGTAAGACTTTTTTTTTTTTTTTTTTAAATCTCTGTGAAGTTAATTTAAATGAGAATGGTTAGTTATGTTTATGTGTGCCATATTTGTGGATTTTACGAATTTAAGCGTCGGTTTCATCGATTGCAATAATATTTATGTAAATGTCCGACGCATATGTGTAAGTAACTTTTAATGTAATTATTGGAAGATATTTATGTAGTGTATCTATTTCACCCTAAAAAAATGTCATACTCTCCGTCACTGCCTGTTTTCCCAAAAGAGACTAAGCGAATTTGTTATGAGTAGAATGTGTATCATGGAGTTTATCCCAGCAAACATATAACCTCATAGAGGTCTGGAGGCCTCTTCAGTACATCAGGCACTTATCAGTTAGTTTCGGCTTCTAGTTGGGGAGAATAGGGAAAAGTGAAGACAACCGATGGATCATTTTCCACTCTTAATAAGTAAAGCTCAGTTATTTCTCCTGCTAACACATAGAACAGAAAAGCTTCAGTATAACGTCAGTGTTGTATCCATACAATATACTGAGGGTTAAATTAATTCATACTAGGTGTGATAAGTAACTTCATTTTCTTATTTTACATTTGATAGCATGAACATTTTACATATTTTATAGACTACACAAGTAACACAAATAAATGCAAATGCCACTTTTTGTGACAAATACAATTGACAATAATTAAGATGTATTTATTTCGGTACAGACGTTTTTAAAAGATTATTTAATTTTGCATTTTATTTTATATTTCATAGTCCTTTTTTTAGTGTGGAAAAGAAGCTGTTCTTGTCTACATTCATTACAGTTTAAATTATTTTTTACTCTTGATAAATGATTATTGAATATTGGGAATAACAGGTGCTTTTTCATTCTGAAGCACAGGGAGCTTCCATTTACTGCTCTTTCAGGAGTAAACCGACACAGCAGCAAAGGCTCACACCGGCCGGCAGACTCGGTCTTGTCAAAATAAAAGGCCTTACCTTACGTCATTTCCGGAAGGAAATAAAAAATGCTAAATAGAGAAATTGTACATCTCATTTGGAGCTGATGTGGACAAGATTTGTGTTCCTGGTCACAAGAAAAGCTGCTCCATTTCATTATGAAAAGTATTATCAGGCTTTTAATCTCGACGTTCCTCGCCATCTTTTCAATAAACTCTTTTATTTTTAGGAGTGAACCCAGTTGAAATATTTATGAATGGTGAAAGAAAAATTCATTTCAAAGAGGCCCCGGAATATGGTGCTGTATTTACTTTGCCGCAGTTTAATAATTAAGCTTGTGTTCTCCTTCAACTGCAAAAAAACAAAAAAAAACAAAAAAACCCACATCAGTCAAATGCGGTTGTTAAACGGGTCAATTCTAAAATTCCAAATGTTTCTCAACAGTCTTGGCTTCTTTTATTTACACCCTTAAATTTGACATACTAAGCTACAACATGACTATGGGATAAATGCAGGGGCTACTTCCTACCAATATGGAAGCCGGGAAAACAAAACAAGAGGTGAAGCATCGCTCTCAGGTGAGTTGCGAGTTGCAGGGATGCCGATGAAGCAGGCTCGGGCTGAGTGGGCCGGCCAGCCATTTAACTAAGGGAAGTGTGTGTCGCCATGTCAAGTTCAAAGAGCTCTGTGAAGCTTCAGGGGGATAAAAGAACAACTGTTGTAGATGCACGCAGGTCTGGGAGGAGAATTTTAAAAACCTCAATGCAACTGGAAATCAGCCATTCCACTTCCTAGAAAATAATTCACAAGTGGTGAAGGACTTTTGATTTGCTCCCCTCCCCGCCCCTGAAACGAGAACGGGAACCCATGAATGAAGGCCCACGACTTGAGGTTGTGTGTAATGGTGAAATAACATCACGACTGTGATGAAACGGTGCTGTTATTTCCCCACAGCTCACTCCCTTTCGTGATGTGTTGCTTTAATATGACCTAATTAAGTGATCTAAATTAGCAGGTGTTTTTTTTTAATAGCAAATATTGAGGTCGGCCCACCCAAGCGCTGTCATTATGATTGGTTGTAGTCTTGCTATGCGTTGACATGCTGTAACAGACTTTCCCCCATGTTGTCAGTTTCCTCAAACGTACACTGACCCCTACTGACAGGCTTGGGTTACTTTTATCCACAGCATTCCCTCCACAGAGTTCTGGTTTGATATTTTTCAGTGTTTTGTAAGAATTTGGCTATAATTAAGCCAAACTACAAGTGATTGGTTTCCATCCCATGGCAGGCCATGCAGGTTGGCTTTAACGGCAAGTTTCCGCTGAAAAGTTTCAACTCCTAAGATTCCACAGAGTGTATGAAATGTAATACAAGGAGGTATGTGTAAAAAAAAAAGTGTAATGTGTTGTATATTTGTGAAAGCGTAAGGTAAGATGGAGTAAAAGGAAGAAGAGCAAGTGAAAGAATGTGCATGTGAGTGCTTGAGGATGAGAAAAGCTTACAGCACCTGGTATTCCCAGGCGGTCTCCCATCCAAGTACTAACCAGGCCTGACCCTGCTTAGCTTCCGAGATCAGACGAGATCTGGCGTGCACAGGGTGGTATGGCCATAAGCTAAAGCACTTCTTCCACTTAGCCTATTTATAAGCATGCAGCAAAATACGCCTGCCTCTTCCACACCCCCCCCCTCCCCCTCCCCCCTTTATTCGGTGAAAGATAGACTGTGTATCACCAGCGGCTCCGAATTGCTTCATGTGGTTGTTCGTGAGGTATCTCAAATACTGAAAGCTATACGAAAACGTTCAACTACGTTTAACATCTAACGCTGGATCCGTCTATTGTACTTTACAGCTGCTAAACAGTGGGGGGGGGGGGGGGGGGGAGGATTTAGTCAGTCACCAATTGTGCAAGTTCTCACACTTAAAAAGATAAGAGAGGCCTGTAATTCACATCATAGGTACACCTCAACTATGAGAGACAAAATGAGAAAAAAATTAAATCAGAAAATCACATTGTCTCATTTTTAAAGAATTTATTTGCAAATAATGGTGGGAAATAAGTATTTGATCAATTACAAAAGTTCATCTCAATACTTTGTTATATATCCTTTGTTGGCAATGGCAGAGGTCAAACGTTTTCTGTAAGTCTTCACAAGGTAGGCATACACCGTTGCTGGTATGTTGGCCCATTCCTCCATGCAGATCTCCTCTAGAGCAGTGATATTGTGGGGCTGTCGGTGGGCAACGCGGACTTTCAACTCCCTCCAAAGGTTTTCTATGGGGTTGAGATCTGGAGACTGGCTAGGCCTTGAAATGCTTCTTACGAAGCCACTCCTTTGTTGCCCTGGCAGTGTGCTTGGGATCATTATCATGCTGAAAGACCCAGCCACGTTTCATCTTCAATGCCCTTGCTGATGGAAGGAGGTTTGCACTCAAAATCTCACAACACATGGCCCCATTCATTCTTTCATGTACATGGACCAGTCGTCCTAGTCCCTTTGCAGAGAAACAGCCCCAAAGCATGATGTTGCCACCCCCATGCTTCACAGTTGGTAGGGTGTTCTTTGGATGCAACTCAGCATTCACGAGTTGTGTTTGTACCAAACACATTAGCAGTGGTCTTGTAGGTCTCCCATTTTCTGATTATTGCTCCCACAGTAGATTTCTTCACACCAAGCTGCTTGCCTATTGCAGATTCAGTCTTCCCAGCCTGGTGCAGGTCTACAATTTTGTTTCTGGTGTCCTTCGACAGCTCTTTGGTCTTCACCATAGTGGGGTTTGGAGTGTGACTGTTTGAGGTTGTGGGCAGTTGTATTTTCTACTGTTAACGAGTTCAAACAGATGCCATTAATACAGGTAATGAGTGGAGGACAGAGAAGCCTCTTAAAGAAGTTACAGGCCTGTGACAGCCAGAAATCTTGCTTGTTTGTAGGTGACCAAATACTTATTTTCCACCATTATTTGCAAATAAATTCTTTAAAAATCAGACAATGTGATTTTCAGATTTTTTCCCTCATTTTGTCTCTCATAGTTGAGGTCTACCTATGATGTGAATTACAGGCCTCTCTCATTTTTTTTAAGTGGGAGAACTTGCACAATTAGTGACTGACTAAATACTGGTTGACTAAAGCAGGTCTGAACGGTATTCGGGATAGTTCAGTTTGTCACAGGTCTACACGTCTGCTTGTGTAGTCTGTTTCCCATTACAAAGCTAAAGGTATACAGACTGTCGTTGTAGCTTTGTATTCTTGCACAACGCATGGCTGTCCTGCTGTTAGCAGCTGCAGTCTGCTGCAGGCTAACTCAACGATGATGGCTGTAGTTGTGAACATATCGTTTTTTCGTGTCCGCCCATGTTCAGCAATAGTGACATAAGTAAAACGAGCAGATAAAACTCAGTTACATAAAACATGTCCTTTATAAAACCGGCGAGTTTCTTTAGTTAAAGCGCATCTTCAGATGGTTTCTTTTCAGTAGCTCATCTTGGATTTTCCGGTAACTACAACTTCTGTGTAAGACTTTTTTTTTTTTTTTTTTAAATCTCTGTGAAGTTAATTTAAATGAGAATGGTTAGTTATGTTTATGTGTGCCATATTTGTGGATTTTACGAATTTAAGCGTCGGTTTCATCGATTGCAATAATATTTATGTAAATGTCCGACGCATATGTGTAAGTAACTTTTAATGTAATTATTGGAAGATATTTATGTAGTGTATCTATTTCACCCTAAAAAAATGTCATACTCTCCGTCACTGCCTGTTTTCCCAAAAGAGACTAAGCGAATTTGTTATGAGTAGAATGTGTATCATGGAGTTTATCCCAGCAAACATATAACCTCATAGAGGTCTGGAGGCCTCTTCAGTACATCAGGCACTTATCAGTTAGTTTCGGCTTCTAGTTGGGGAGAATAGGGAAAAGTGAAGACAACCGATGGATCATTTTCCACTCTTAATAAGTAAAGCTCAGTTATTTCTCCTGCTAACACATAGAACAGAAAAGCTTCAGTATAACGTCAGTGTTGTATCCATACAATATACTGAGGGTTAAATTAATTCATACTAGGTGTGATAAGTAACTTCATTTTCTTATTTTACATTTGATAGCATGAACATTTTACATATTTTATAGACTACACAAGTAACACAAATAAATGCAAATGCCACTTTTTGTGACAAATACAATTGACAATAATTAAGATGTATTTATTTCGGTACAGACGTTTTTAAAAGATTATTTAATTTTGCATTTTATTTTATATTTCATAGTCCTTTTTTTAGTGTGGAAAAGAAGCTGTTCTTGTCTACATTCATTACAGTTTAAATTATTTTTTACTCTTGATAAATGATTATTGAATATTGGGAATAACAGGTGCTTTTTCATTCTGAAGCACAGGGAGCTTCCATTTACTGCTCTTTCAGGAGTAAACCGACACAGCAGCAAAGGCTCACACCGGCCGGCAGACTCAGTCTTGTCAAAATAAAAGGCCTTACCTTACGTCATTTCCGGAAGGAAATAAAAAATGCTAAATAGAGAAATTGTACATCTCATTTGGAGCTGATGTGGACAAGATTTGTGTTCCTGGTCACAAGAAAAGCTGCTCCATTTCATTATGAAAAGTATTATCAGGCTTTTAATCTCGACGTTCCTCGCCATCTTTTCAATAAACTCTTTTATTTTTAGGAGTGAACCCAGTTGAAATATTTATGAATGGTGAAAGAAAAATTCATTTCAAAGAGGCCCCGGAATATGGTGCTGTATTTACTTTGCCGCAGTTTAATAATTAAGCTTGTGTTCTCCTTCAACTGCAAAAAAACAAAAAAAAACAAAAAAACCCACATCAGTCAAATGCGGTTGTTAAACGGGTCAATTCTAAAATTCCAAATGTTTCTCAACAGTCTTGGCTTCTTTTATTTACACCCTTAAATTTGACATACTAAGCTACAACATGACTATGGGATAAATGCAGGGGCTACTTCCTACCAATATGGAAGCCGGGAAAACAAAACAAGAGGTGAAGCATCGCTCTCAGGTGAGTTGCGAGTTGCAGGGATGCCGATGAAGCAGGCTCGGGCTGAGTGGGCCGGCCAGCCATTTAACTAAGGGAAGTGGTGTCGCCATGTCAAGTTCAAAGAGCTCTGTGAAGCTTCAGGGGGATAAAAGAACAACTGTTGTAGATGCACGCAGGTCTGGGAGGAGAATTTTAAAAACCTCAATGCAACTGGAAATCAGCCATTCCACTTCCTAGAAAATAATTCACAAGTGGTGAAGGACTTTTGATTTGCTCCCCTCCCCGCCCCCGAAACGAGAACGGTAACCCATGAATGAAGGCCCACGACTTGAGGTTGTGTGTAACGGTGAAATAACATCACGACTGTGATGAAACGGTGCTGTTATTTCCCCACAGCTCACTCCCTTTCGTGATGTGTTGCTTTAATATGACCTAATTAAGTGATCTAAATTAGCAGGTGTTTTTTTTAAATAGCAAATATTGAGGTCGGCCCACCCAAGCGCTGTCATTATGATTGGTTGTAGTCTTGCTATGCGTTGACATGCTGTAACAGACTTTGCCCCATGTTGTCAGTTTCCTCAAACGTACACTGACCCGTACTGACAGGCTTGGGTTACTTTTATCCACAGCATTCCCTCCACAGAGTTCTGGTTTGATATTTTTCAGTGTTTTGTAAGAATTTGGCTATAATTAAGCCAAACTACAAGTGATTGGTTTCCATCCCATGGCAGGCCATGCAGGTGGGCTTTAACGGCAATTTTCCCCTGAAAAGTTTCAACTCCTAAGACTCCACAGAGTGTATGAAATGTAATACAAGGAGGTATGTGTAAAAAAAAAAAGTGTAATGTGTTGTATATTTGTGAAAGCGTAAAGTAAGATGGAGTAAAAGGAAGAAGAGCATGTGAAAGAATGTGCATGTGAGTGCTTGAGAATGAGAAAAGCTTACAGCACCTGGTATTCCCAGGCGGTCTCCCATCCAAGTACTAACCAGGCCCGACCCTGCTTAGCTTCCGAGATCAGACGAGATCGGGCGTGCTCAGGGTGGTATGGCCGTAAGCGAAAGCGAGTAGATACCTTTATACTTAACAAAGCGCTACTAATCATAACTGTAACTATGTATTAATGTCACATGTATAGTCTAAACTCTTTGGGTATTATAAACCCCCTTGTCTTAGAACCTTCAAAATGTCTAATTTGAACAGCCCTGAAAAACATTTATTTCCAAAAGCTTGCTTTAGAATCTTTGAATTTTCTAAAAAATGAGTGCAGATCCCTTTACAAAATTCTCTAGGTTGAACAGTAATGAATAATTAAATGTCCTAAAAATTTAATTTGTAATAAATTTGGATCCCTGAAAAATTTAAACAACCCTGAGAAGAAAACTATTTCATGACAATATCTTAGAATCTTTCTAGAATCTTAGAATTTAAAACAAATCTAGATCCTGAGAAATTCCCAGTTCAGACAACTGTGAGACTGAAATTATCTTAAGGCAATGCTTTGGACATCTTCATCCTTTGAGTCCGGATCGCTGCAAAAAGCCTAAAACTAATGTTAAAATTAAAATATCAAAGGGAATTCGGGTTAAAGTAACCTGAAGGTCTAAGAATACAGTGTCCCACCTCCTCCTGTTTATTCTAAATTCGTAAGGCCTAATTAATTTACACAGTCACCTCGGGTACAGAGTCTCGGAGTCAGTAGAGCGCCTGAAATGACTCAGAATCACTGATTTGGATGATGGCGGCCGCCTCTGTCGCTTTCTGATCCTGTCTCTGAAAACTCTTGACCCAGAGGAATATTGGGATCTCTGTGGAACCTCCAGAACTGTGGTAGTGGGATTTGCTTCTCTGCGCTTAAAGAATCAACTCGATCAGTCAGTCTTAGGAATGTAGAGAAACACCTGCAGTTTAATCCTGCAGTAAACGTAACGCCAGCGGAAGACTTCAGAACTGCGTCTGACAAAAACCTTGCTGTACAGTCAGTTACACTGAAGTCTTGTTTAAAAGGTTCTGCCTAAGACTGCTTATATTACTTAAAGGGAAAGAGAAAAACCTCCTACCTAAAATTGGCTGCAGTGGTAAATTTAATACTACTTGGTAACCTGTCTTGACTTAAATAGACAATATGGACTCTGAGGATTAATTGGCCGGTTAGCACCCAGTCTGAAATCTATTTCACTATTTAAAATTCTGCAGTCATTTATTTACATTTACTCTTACCCTTTGTGTTTCTTTGGACACTTGTATGTGCTTTTATAACTTCATATTCAGAAATTACCTGTATTTTTAGAATTAGAGCTTTAAGTTAATCATAAATGCAAAAAGACTCAGGGGGGGCCTTTTGTGAACCGATTTTATGACCCCCACCAATGTAATAAACAGACCTTAACAGAAAGATAAGCAGATTTAGTTTCACAGAGATCTAGTGAACTAAGGTGGTTAGCAATCATAACTTCATTGACAATGACTGCTTTAGAGGCAATAGACCATATATTTAACAGCCTAAATCCAAATGAGGAACTGCTTGTACTCAGAAAGACGGAAGTATTTATATAAATTCTAATAAGATTTTTTTAAGCAGATTTTCTGACGTTACAATTACAAACCATGACAGTCTCAACACTGCAGGATTTGTCTGAGTACTAAATACTATGAGTGACACTGATCTATTACTTTCTAATACAAGCAGAAAAGTGACAAAATAAATGGGTGGAATCAAGTAAATCTTGTAAATCACTTACCTGCCAACTATGCAGACAGTGTGACTGGGAAGGGCAAGTCAGTCCTGGCCTGGCATCTTCATGATGTTCCCGGAGAGAACGATGGACCCCAGGCGGCTCACGTGAAGCTCATCTCTGTGGTCAGTGGTCAGGGGGAGACAATGATCCTGGTGTCTGTCTTTTTCTGAACAGTGTACAAAAGTGTTACACCGTGCTTCTTCAGGGCCACGCTGCATCAGGTGGAGAATAGTGGAGAACGATGGTGCCAAAGCCACCTGGTGACGTCCAGAACACTGGCACCTGGAAAACAAGAGACCATGGCATTACTCTTTAGGGCAGATACTTTTCAGTGTTTTACAGAAGAATCTCCAACAGTGAGAACACCACCCTGAGGAGTCGTCCTCGGTGCCGGAGCAGGTGAAGAGCTGAGATCCTCAAACCAGTTTGCAGAGGAGAAAACCAGCTGTGGTGGTGGAGGAGCCCCCTGCTTTTCCCAGCCATGCTGACACTTCCAGGCCCTCTCAGGTGCGGGAGAGGAGATGACCCTCTGTGCACGCTGTGACTGCCATCTTAATTCCAGCACTACAGTGTTGGACGAGGCACGGGCAGCCTCCAGCCTCGTCTTACGTGAGTGGAGTTTGGACAGCCTCTACAAAAGCAGCTTGATCTGCCGTACAAGCTTAATGACCTCCTGGAGAGCTCGTTCCTCCGTGGTCGCATCTGAGAAAAAACAGACAGAAACGCAAACAACGGTCAGTGAGAGTACTGTACAGTAACACAGGGAGCAGAGAGCACAAGGATCACAAGACAAAACAAATAAAAAGAAGACACAGCCAAAAGTGGTACCAAGTTTGTGATTAAAAGAGTACAATAAGCTTTACTACCTGAATGTGGTCAATGATGTGTGGTGAACAGTGGTGATGGTTGCAGTGTGTTGCAATATTCAAACACAGCATGAAATCCTTGTTCACTGTAATTATGATGATTCACATTATGCAGTAGAGAGCATGAATGTAGAAAAAGAATGATCAATTCTAATACGATTTTGAAAGCAGATTTTCTGACTCTACAATTACAAACCATGCAGAGACAGTCTCCATACTGCAGGGTTTGTCTGAGCAGTAGTTGGCCGCTATTGTGTTGCTTGGTGCTTGCTATATTGTTGCAATGGTGTCACCGGAGGTTGCTATGGTGTGCTATTTTGTTCCTAGGTTGCTGCTATGGTGTTGCTAGGTGGTTCCGATGGTGTCCCAGGTTGTTGCTATGGTGTCACAGGTGGTTGCTATTGTGTTAGATGGTATGTATGAAGTATGTGTATGTACAGCAATGAAGTGTGGAAGGGGTGGATCATTGCAGAACCGTAACACAGCAGGGCAGTGGAGAGCCAGGCTGAGCAAACATCAGGGCACAGAAGGAGGAACAGGGAACCAGAGCACATGCAAAACAGAGAGAGAACAGATAGGAAAGAAAGAAAGAAAGAAAAAGGTTAGGAGACTTGTGTCAAAAGCTCTGCTAGAGGGACAGGCCTGATTCCAGAACATGGATGAATGGACACCTCCAGACTGGACGGCAGGGCATCTCCGTAGAAGTAAAGACAGTGATCCTGGTGCCTGTCTTTCAATTGTGTCCAGAAACAGAATAGTGGAGAATGATAGTGCCGAGGCCGCCTGACAACGTACAGGACATGGGCAGCTGAAAAATAAGGAGACTGTGGTGTGACTCGTTGAGAACTTTTCAGTGTTTTAAAGTAGAATCTCCAACAATGAGAACACCGCCCTGAGAAGCTGTCCTCTGTGACTGAGCAAGTGAAGGGGAAGAGCTGAGGACCTTTAACTGCTAAGCAGAGGAAAAAAACAACTGTGATGGAGAAGCCCTTGGCTTTTTTTCTGGCCACGCTGATGCTCCAGGGTCCCTTTCAGTGTGGGAGATGAGACAACTACCATGTGTTCATCTTCCGTCGGTGGAGTTTGGACAGCCTCTACAACGGCAGCTGGATCTGCCGTACAAGCTTGACGAGTGTAGTACATACTGACCTAGCTGCTCCTATAGATCCAGTAAAGGGGGGGCTGAAGCATGGAGCACTGGGCATTAGACATATGAGAAATATTCTGGTATATATATATATATATATATATATATATATATATATGGATTCTAGATCGTAGTGCTACTAAATGACTTCGTTTCTCCTGCCTGTTGAGCGTATACACCTCTCTCTGAATGAAGCTAATAATTACCACTCAAAGCTTCTAGCAAGACACCAGCTATAACATGCCTCTGACTGTTTCCACAAGTTAAACTATGGGGTTTTAGCGCCCCCACAAGGACGAAACGAGGAATAGCAACAGCCTCTGAGCAGTAGTTCAATAAACACCAGGACGTTGAGTAAGAACACAAATTTAGCACAGAATTACACCACAGAATTACACCATCCATACTAACCTAAAACAGCTCAGTAGCGTAAAACATGTGAAGAAATAACAGAAACCATGAAGATTCAGTAATACATAGGTAAACATTGAAGCTACATTGCTAAGGAGAAAGCTAGCATAGCAACAGAACTAAGCCATTCCCAAACTAAATGAACAGCAGCTTACTTTGTGTCACAGACTCTAAATTAAAGGCACCCACAGACTGACCAGTCAATGGCAGCTGATGATCCCAGGGTGAGAGGTGTGTACCCTCCATTCCAACAGCTAACAGTGTTGATCAGACTCCAGAAGAGGTTCAAGAGTCTTAAACTGATGCTCAAGATGGTGCTGAAACAGAGGAAGACAGACATAGTACACACTTTTCAAAGAGAGATAGGAAATCACCTCAGTACTTAGCTGACTGGGTGTCAGATACTGAAGTTCAGACACTGATCAAATTCATTTTTAATACAAGCAGAGAAATGACAATAAATGGCTATGAAAACAGGAAAATAATGTAAAGTTACTTAGCTGCCAACTATTCAGTTCACTAACTGGAGGAGCAGAACAATAGATAAGCATTGTGCCAAAGGCATCACGCTCCCAGAGCGCCAAGCAAAGCCACCTGGCGAAGTCCAGGACACGGCATCTGGGAAACAGGAAACAGTGGTGTTACTTTTTGGGCTCGATACTTAAGTGGTTTTCAGTAGAATCTCCATCAATGAGAACACTACCCTGAGGGGTTGTCCTTGAGGGATGAAGCAGGTGAAAGCAAAGTAGAAGAGCTGAGGACCTCAAACTGGTTGGAAGAGATGAAAACTGGCTGTGGTGGTGACGCGTCGGTTTAAACAGTCATGTTTCAAGCGTGTCAATTCCCCGGTCCCACTGTAGACCTGAGCATAACGAGCGGAATATAAACGGACATATGAAAGATTACATAAAAACTAATGTTAAAATTAAGAGAACAAACACAGGCAGACATCACTGTATGGTGCTCCCGTTTCAGTTTGGACAAAGCTTATGGACACACAAGTGACTCAGGCAACGGAGGGGAAGCTGAAAAAGCCTCGACCCATATCCCGGAAGCTCCCATAAAAGATTGAAATTTAGCTTTGTACGACATTAAGAAGTCATCAGAAAGTTTTCAGAAGATCACTAATTTGGATCTACAGCCAACACCACCTCACTGGTTCATATAATGACTAAAAAACTGCAAACAGGCCTAGCAGATAAACCTCGACATCTAAGCTAACAGACATGGAGGGATGAAGAGATTCTCTGTGCTTTGAAAACGGACATCTCCGAGCTTCTCGGGTCAGAACTAAGGTCCACACTCGCTGAAGAGTTCGAAGGCATAAAAGCAAAACCGCAGAAGTAGTGAATAACAACTCTGCTCCGACGTTTAATCACTGTATAATAATAAGAAAAGGAATAACAATATACAGTGCATTAAGATATGAAGTAGGAGTGCGAGTAGGTGCTGGACATTTGTTCAGTGTTAATGTTAAAGTCCATGCTGAGTAGATGGACAGGTCTGATTCCGGAACATGGACGAATGGACACCTCCAGACTGGACGTCAAGGCATCTCAGTACATGTAAAAGAGAGAGAAAAGGGTTAGGATGGTTGTGCTGGAACTCTGCTGAGTAGCGGGACAGGCCTGATACCAAGACGCAGGAACTGAACCAAAAAAAGGGCAACTCCAGACAGGCAGCTTAGGACATGAGGAGAGAGAGAAAAAGATGAAGATTAGAACAAGCTTTATGTTTAGCGAGAGACCTGTAGCAGAAATAGTTAGAGACACAACCACAATAATAGTAATAAAAAGCCTGTAATCAGAGCAGGACAGAACAGTGGTGAAATGTAATTAGAGCAGGACAGAACACAGAACTGGAGAGTTCTCTAAATCTAGATGAAAAACTTCTCTCTTTACTCCAGCTTTCAAAGACTGAGAGTGTGTCTGATTCCCGGATATTAACAGGTAAAAAGGTGAAGGTGAAGGTGCACGTATTTGGCACGGTACAGCGAAATGTATCCTCCTCATATAACTCAACTGTGGTAGTGAACACACACACGAACTAGGGGCAGTAAGTACACACACACCCAGAGTGGTGGGCAGCCAACTCCAGCGCCTAGGGAGCAGAGAGGGTAAAGGGCCTTGCTCAAGGGAGGTTGTTCCAAAGTTGGGGGCTTTTTAAAAGAACGCTCTTCCTCCTGCACTGTTTTTTCTAATACGTGGGACTGATAATAGGCCAGCATCTTGCGAGCTGAGTGCACGTGGAGGGTTGTAAGGTGTAAGAAGTTCCTCCAGATAATGTGGGGTCAGACCATTGAGAGATTAATATTTTAGAAGTATTTATAATCTGTACTGAATTTAACAGCTAACCAGTGTAAGGATGAAAGAACTGGACTAATATGATCAGATTTCCTAGCTCTAGTTCGTACCCTGGCAGCAGCATTCTGAACAAGCTGGAGCTTATGAAGAGATTTACCTGAACTTCCAGCCTACAGCACTGCATTAGTCCAGCCTTGAGGTTCTGAATGCGTGCACCAGCTTCTCAGCTTCCCCCTGGGATAGTATGCAGCAGAGTTTAGCAATGTTGCGTAAATGAAAAAGCTGTTTTAAATATACTGCATACAGTGGTATGAAAAAGTTTGGGCACCCCAGATAATTTTGATGATCTTCCTTAATTAATCATTAGCTGTTCGGATCAGCAATTTCAGTTAAATACATCATAAGGCAGATGAACACAGTGATATTTGAGAAGAGAAATTAAGTTTATATGATTTCCAGAAAGTGTGCAATAATTATTTAAACAAAATTAGGCAGGTGCATAAATTTGGGCACCCTTGTCATTTTATTGATTTGAATATGTTTAGCTGGATCTGCAACAACTGGTAAAGAAGACAAAGCTAATATTAAACGCTAAAGTAGGGATGGTCGTCTCTATTGACAATCACAGTTACAAGTGATCAGTTTCAGAGGACATGTCTGGTCATTATATCACAGTGCTAGGAAAATTTTTATACCTAAATTCTATATAAATTTCTTAGATCCATGACCACAGACGGAGTAAAACGCGCGTACATATTCAGGTTACTTTAACCTGGATCCCTTTGATACGGAGCGTCGTCTCCTCCCGCATGTTCCAAATTCTTAACCAATCTCACTAATTTACTTAGTCACCTCGGGTACAGAGTGTCGGAGTCAGTAGAGCGCCTGAATTAACTCAGAATAACTCATTGGGATGATGGCGGACGCCCCTGTCGCTTTCTGATCCTGTCTCTGAAAACTCTGGACCCAGAGGAATATTGGGATCTCGGTGGAACCTCCAAAACTGTAGTAGTGGGATTTGCTTCTCCGCACTTAAAGAATCAACTCGATCAGTCAGTCTTAGGAATGTAGAGAAACACTTTAAACCTGCAGTAAACAACCTGTGATGAGGCTGGTGTGAAGTTGATAGACCCCCATTGTTTCAAAGTAACAAAAGCCACCATCTGTCTGTTCCTGAAAACAACGTATATATAGAATATTGAAACGCCTGAAAAGATTCCCCACAATACTGAAACACACCCCAGTGGACAGTGAGCACACGTGTCTGGAGCGGTGAGCAGCCATTGCTGCGGCCCACACAAAAGAAGGTGCTCAAGAGTGGTTTGCCGAGCCTAGGTATCGAACCCACAACACTGTCATCAATATCCCAGGGCTCTAACCGCTGAGCCACCACTGGGCCCCCTACAGCCACCACTGACCCCCTACAGCCACCACTGGCCCCCTACAGCTACTTATCGCTACCAGATTTTCGCTATTATTGGGCTTCGAACAACAGGGCTGTTCCTGCAGGTTACACGTATTGCTCTGTTCAAAACTACTCATACCAGAATCTTTGTTTTGCTGTTCACTAAACCAGACTGTGAAACAGTCCCTGAAAATCTGGCTGCAGTTTGGAAGAGCCTTTTCACTAAATGAATGATCTACATACAGCCTGATGATAAACAACAACCTCCACTCCCTCTACCATTGATGAGGCCTTTTCATCTTGGAGAGAAAAAGGAGGAAATGTCTTAAAGGATCTGTTTATTGATCAAAGGTTTGAATCTTTTGAACTTAGAACGGAATTTAATCCTCAAGCTCATTTTTTCAGGTATTTGCAGCTACGTAGTTTTGTGTCCACAAACTTCCTCTTCATTATTAGATACGGTTCTGAACGTCAACCCACAGATAAAAAATGGAATTGGCATCATATCTGTTACTGAACTCCTTTCATATGAAACCCTTACAAGTATTAAAGCAGCAGTAGGTGGAGGATCCATCTGTCTATCAATATATTTACTGAATGGTGGTAAAATATTGTAGAGAACTCTCCTCATCTATATGTTTAAACACTACAATTCAGATTAAAATAGTTCAAATATTTATTTTCTGATGTCAAAATTACAAACCATTTAACTTTTTAATACAGGCAGAGAAATGACAAAATAAATGGTTATAAAAGAGTAAATCATGTAAATCACTTACCTGCCCACTATCCATTTCACTAACCTGACTGGGAAGAGCTAGACAGTCCCGACGTAGCACTTTTTTGGCGTTCCTGGAGAGAACAATGGAGCCCAGGTCGCTTGGGTCCAGACGCTCCCGAAAGCTCTCCCAGTTCTCCACAAATTCAGCGCGGATGCCCCTGTCCTGCAGCCAGCAGTGGAGCGTAAGGAGCTGGGTACTCAACGGCTCACTCACTCGTTGGTTAGTGGTGTCCAGAAACAGAATAGCAGAGAACCTTAGTGCCAAAGCCGCCTGAGAACGTACAGGACACGAGCATCTGAAAAAATGGAGATTGTGGTGTTACTCATTGAGAACTTTTCAGTGTTTTAAAGTAAAATCTCCAACAATGAGAACACCACCCTGAGGAGCTGTCCTCGGTGACGAAGCAGGTGAAGAAGGGGAAGAGCTGAGCACCTCAAACCGGTAAGCCAAGGTTTAAACCAACTGTGATTGTGAAGAAGCCCTTGACTTTGACACTCCAGGGTCCCTTTCCAGTGTGGGAGTGGAGATAAAGACCCAGCGCCCACCTTCCAATGGTGGAGTTTGGACCGCCTCTACAACAGCAGCTGGACGACCTTCCCTGCAGAGTCTGGAGACCTTGTTCCTCCACAGGCACCAGAGTAAACAGACAGAAACGCAAATGACGGTCAGCAATACAGAGTACTGTACAGTAACACAGGGAGCAGAGAGCACAAGCATCACAACAACTGTCTCAGATAAAGAAGACAAAGCTGATATTAAAGACTATAAAGTAGGGATGATCGCTCGATCAAATTGATAACATTGGAGTCAGAGAAATTCTAATTCTGTGTCACTATTGATGCTCACAGCTACGAATAACCAGGTTCATACTGCATGTGTGGTTGTGTGATCAGTAAACCACGGTGCTAGCTTTTCCTAGCCAATTTGTTTGATTCTGATTGGAGCAACACTGTCAAGGGAAGATTAGAGCACAGTCTGCAGATCATCTGTTACATGCTCTAGATCTTTAGGGTGAAATGGGAAGGACATGGAGAAATCTGGAAGGTTATTAATGGAAATACTAGCTGTCGAGCATTTAGCTTCATTCTGAATGCAGCAACAGCCTCTGATTTCTCACCAAGGACGCAGGGAACACAGCCAAAAATACGGTACCCCAAGTTCCCCAAGAGTAAAATAGGCTTCATTACCTGAACGTCACTGTAATTAATATATTTGATATCTGAGGAGACATTACAGATATACTGGTGACAAATCTGGAGTAAAAAGCAGAGGTTTCCTGCTGAGAAACATCCTTCACTGCACCGCTAACTAAAGCGTCAATAAAATAAAAAGACCAAACTCAATCAGGAGCTCTAGCCAGCTGCAACCGAGCCCATGAATGGAGTCAAGTGACTCCCCCTAAAGCAGATTTCTGACACTACAAATTCCAAATCACGCAAGGTACAGACACTGTCTCCATACTGTAGACCCTCTCCTGTGCGGGAGTGGAGGCAACAACCCTCTGCGTCCGCAGCAGCCTCCAGCCTAGTCTTCCTTTAGTGGAGTTTGGAAGTTTGGAGTTTGGACTGCCTCTACAACAGCAGCAGCAGTCAAACTTGATGACCTCCTTGCAGAGCGCCTGAAGATCTTGCTCCTCAGCAGTCGGCAGTGCTTCTTCGGGTCCACGCTGCATCAGGCAGAGAATAGTGGAGAACGATGGTGCCAAACCCACCTGGTGACATCTAGGACACGGGCACCTGGTAAACACGAGACCGTGGCATTACTCTTTAGGGTCGATACTTTTCAGTGTTTTACAGAAGAATCTCCAACAGTGAGAACACCGCCCTGAGGAGCTGTCCTTGGTGACAGAGCAGGTGAACAGCTGAAGTTCTCGAAGCAGTTAGCAGAGGCCAAAACTGACTTTGGTAGAAGAGTCCTCTTCTTTTCCCAGCCACGCTGACACTTCCAGGTCCTCTCAGGTGCGGGAGAGA
Source organism: Salminus brasiliensis (assembly GCF_030463535.1). Taxonomy (NCBI): domain Eukaryota; kingdom Metazoa; phylum Chordata; class Actinopteri; order Characiformes; family Bryconidae; genus Salminus; species Salminus brasiliensis. The sequence goes on along the minus strand of NC_132890.1, from coordinate 15,357,275 downwards.
AGACGACGACACAGACAGAAACGCAAACAAAGGTCAGTGAGAGAGTACTGTACAGTAACAGGGAGCAGAGAGCACAAGCGTCACAACAAGCATGGAGTTCTGGGCATTAGAAATATGACCGTGTTATGGGTGAATGATGAATAAGTGAGGAAGAATTAAGGACAGGCTGAGGAATAAAGACTCTGAAATAAACAGAATACATGCACAATTTTAAATAAAAGTTCAGAAAGGTTCCAGGTCTATATCATAGTGCTACAAAATGACTTCATTCAAAGAGAGATGTGTATACGCTCAACAGGCAGGAGAAACAAAGCTAATAATTACCACTCAAAGCTTTTAGCAAGACACCAGCTTTAACATGCCTCTGACCGTTTCCACAGGTTAAACTATGGGGTTTTAGTGCCCCCACAAGGACAAAAAGAGGAATAGCAACAGCCTCTGAGCAGCAGTTCAATAAACACCAGGATGTTGAGTAAGAACACAAATGTAGCACATATCTACAAAATTACACCATCCATACTAACCTAAGACAGCTCGGTAGCGTGAAACATGTGAAGAAATAACAGAAACCATGAAGATTCAGTAATACATAGGGAAATACTGAAGCTACATTGCTAAGGAGAAAGTTAGCATAGCAACAGGACCAAGCCATTCCCAAACTAAATGAACAGCAGCTTACTTTGTGTCTCAGACTCAAAATTAAAGGCACCCAGTCACACAGCTTGAGCAGTTTCTAAAGCTCAGTCTTCCAGAGGAGCTACAGAGCTCGGTCACAACGGCTCCTGATTGGCTGAGACTCCGCATTATACTGTACACTGACCAATGCAGCTAAAGTTTTGTGAATATTAACTGAGGTTACTGATTTAAGGAGCTTTTGGACAGATCCAGGGTTGGAGATCCACTCAGACATTTACTAAGGATTACTCAGATGCAGGCTGTGAACCTCCTGAAAACTAAGGGTGAAACAGTTAAAGCTACTGAGTGATGTTTGGCCGATTCATCTCCATATGGATCAGTAAAATGTATTTGTTCACATAATGGTTCAGAGTTCACAGCAACAGATTTACAGTCATTGCTCTGTAAACAGGGGATAAGGCGTGAGACCTCAGCAGCTATATATATGTATTCAATGACTACGTTGACAGAGAGAAAGCCTAACCTTTCAAAGAGGAGAGTTTTTGGAGCAGCATGCTACACTTACAAACATGACAGATAGAAGCTAGAGTCAAAATGTGAAATGTGAGTCTTTGTAGGAACGACAAGAACAGTCCAGCATACCTAGTCTACTATCCAGACACAGGGAAAGTGCTTAAACACAGGCTTGCGAAATTTCATACAAAGTGTGTTGAACAGCAAACCCAGACTGACCAGTCAATGGCAGCTGATGATCCCAAGGTAAGAGGGGTGTACCCCTCATTCCAACAGTGTTGATCAGACTCCAGAAGAGGTTCAAGAGTCTTAAACTGATGCTCAAGATGGTGCTCAGAGGGAGACAGACATAGTACACAAAAAGAGAGAAAAGCACCTTAGTACTTAGCTGACTGGGTGTGATACTGAAGATACAGACAATGACCAAATTAATTAATACAAGCAGAAAAATGACAGAATAAATGGTTATTAAAATAGAAAAAATGATGTAAAATTACTTACTTGCCAACTATTCAGTTCACCAACGTCAGGAACTCACTGCGTCAGGAGGAGAACAGTAGAGAATGATTGTGAATGATCTCCCTGCCGCAGTACGAACGGAAGCCGCCTGGCGAAGTCCAGGACATGGCATCTGGAAAACAGGAGACTGTGGTATTACTCTTTGGGCTCGATGCTTAAGTGGTTTCAGTAGAATCTCCATCACACAACACTGCCCTGAGGGGTTGTCCTTGAGGGATGAAGCAGGTGAAGGCAAAGTAGAAGAGCTGAGGACCTCAAACTGGTTGGAAGAGATGAAAACTGGCTGTGGTGGCGACGCTTCGGTTTAAGCAGTCACGTTTCAAGCACCTCAATTCCCCGGTCCCACTGTAGACCTGAGCATAATGAGCTGAATATAAACGGACATATGAGAGATACATAAAAAAATAACATTCAATTAAAAGAAGAAACACAGGCAGACATCACTGTATGGTGCTCCTGTTTCAGTTTGGACAAAGCTTATAGAAACACAAGTGACTCAGGCAATGAAGGTGAAGCTGAGAAGCCTCGACCCATCTCCCGGAAGCTCCCATAAAAGACTGAAATTTAGCCCTGTACGACATTAAGAAGTCATCAAAAAGTTTTCAGAAGATCACCAATTTGGGTCTACAGCCAAAAACTCACTGGTTTATATAATGGCTAAAAATCTCAGAATTTCTATACAAGAGAAGAAACGCTGCAAACAGCTTAGATGGCGAGGTTGATCTACTAGGCCTAACAGACATGGAGGGAAGAGGAGGTTCTCTGTTTTGAAATGAACATCTCCGAGCTTCTCGGGTCAGAACTCAAGTCCACACTCGCTGAAGAGTTCAAAGGCAACTTCAAGCACTGTATAATAATCAGAAAAGGAATAACAATATACAGTTATGAAGTAGGAGTGTGAGTAGGTGCTGGACAGCGAGATAATGAAGAGCTATAGCTAATGTAGGAGTAGGTTATGAAGTAGGAGTGTGAGTAGGTGCTGGACAGCGAGATAATGAAGAGCTATAGCTAATGTAGGAACAGGTACGAGTCTGTGTAGGTGCTGGACATTTGCTCAGTGTTCATGTTAAATTCCATGCTGAGAAGAGCAACAGGTCTGATTCCGGAACATAGATGAATGGACACCTCCAGACTGGACGGCAGGGCATCTCAGTACATGTAAAAGAGAGAGAGAGGGGGGTTAGGATGGTTGTGTTGGAACGCTGCTGAGTAGCGGGACAGGCCTGATACCAAGACGCAGGAACTGAACCAAAAAAGGGCAACTCCAGGCAGGCAGCTCAGGACATGAGGAGAGAAAAAGATGAAGATTAGAACAAGCTTTACGTTTAGCGAGAGACCTGTAGCAGAAATAGTTAGAGACACAACCACAATAATAGTAATAAAAAGCCTGTAATCAGAGCAGGACAGAACACAGAACTGGAGAGTTCTCTGAAAGCTGGTGTAAAGAGAAAAGTTTTTCATCTAGATTTAAAGACTGAGAGTGTGTCTGATTCCCGGATATTAACAGGGAGGTTGTTACAAACTTGGGGGCTTTAGAAAAGAACGCTCTTCCTCCTGCACTGTTTTTTCTAATACGTGGGACTGATAATAGGCCAGCATCTTATGAGCGGCGTGTACGTGGAGGGTTGTAAGGTGTAAGAAGTTCCTCCAGATAATGTGGGGTCAGACCATTGAGAGATTAATATTTTAGAAGTATTTCATAATCTGTACTGAATATAACAGGTAATCAGTGTAAGAAAGAAAGAACTGGACTAATATGATCAGATTTCCTAGCTCTAGTTCGTACCCTGGCAGCAGCATTCTGAAAAAGCTGGAGCTTATGAAGATTTACCTGAACTTCCAGCCTACAAAAAGCTCTCAGATTTCAGCTGTCAGTCTTCACTGTAAGGGACATGGTGAGGAAACTGAAGACCATAGGCACAGTTCTAGTTACGGCCCGAAGTGGCAGGCCAAGAACAATCTCAGATAGGCAGAGGTAAAGGATGGTAAGTACAGTCATAGTCAACCCACAGACCAGCTGCAAAGACCTACATCATCATCTTACTGCAGATGGAGTCACTGCGCATCGTTCAACTACTCAGCGCACTTTGCACAAGGAGAGGTTGTATGGGAGTAATGCAGAAGCAGCCTTTTCTGCACACGCCACAAACAGAGTCGCTGGAGGTCTGCTAAAGCACATTTGGACAAGCCAGCTTCATTTTAGAATAAGGTGCTGTGGACTGATGAAAGTAAAATTTAGTAATTTGGACATTAGGGGTTGTATACAAAGAACAGCATTCCAAGACTAACACTTGCTACCCACAGTACAGTCTGGTGTCTGTGTGGCCAGTGCAGAATTAAATGTCCTGAATATTTAGATTCTCAGGGTTGTTTAAACCAGAGAATGTTTCAGGGATCCAAATTTATTAAAATTCCAAGTTGCCAAGTCAACTGTGAAACTGAAATGAAGAATACGGCATCCCTTCTCCTCCCATTTATTCTAAATTCTTAAGGCAAGTCTAATTAATTTGCTTACAGTCACCTCGGGTACAGAGTCTCGGAGTCAGTAGAGCGCCTGAATTGACTCAGAATCACTCATTGGGGTGACGGCGGCCGCCTCTGTCGGTTTCTGATCCTGTCTCTGAAAACTCTGGACCCAGAGGAATATTGGGATCTCTGTGGAACCTCCAAAACTGTGGTAGTGGGATTTGATTCTCCGCACTTAAAGAATCAACTCGATCAGTCAGTCTTAGGAATGTAGAGAAACACTTTAATCCTGCAGTAAACGTAACGCCAGTGGAAGACTTCAGAACTGCGTCTGACAAAAACCTTGCAGTACAGTCAGTTACACTGAAATCTTGTTCAAAAGGTGCTGGGTGAGACTGCTTAGATTACTTAAAGGGAAAGAGAAAACCCTCCTACCTAAAATTGGGTGGAGTGGTAAATTTAATACTACTTGGCAACCTGTCTTGACTTAAATAGACAATATGGACTCTGAGGATTAATTGGCTGGTTAGCTCCCAGTTTGAAATCTATTTCACTATTTAAAATTCTGCAGTCATTTACATTTACTCTCTTACCCTTTGTGTTTCTTTGGACACTTGTATGAGCTTTTATAACTTCATATTCAGAAATTACCTGTATTTTTACAGTCAGAGTTTTAAGTTAATCATAAATACAAAAAGACTCAGCTTCCAGGAGACCCTGTGTGAACCGATTTTATGACCCCCACCAATGTAAAACAGACCTACACCCTTGATTTAGTTTTACAGAGATCTAGTCAACCAAGGTGGTTAGCAGTCATAACTTCATTGACAATGACTGCTTTAGGGGCTAGAGATCATATATTTAACAGCCCAAATTTAATGCAGAACTGCTTGTACTCAGAAAGATGGAAGAATTTATATAAATTCTAATAAGATTTCTAAAGCAGATTTTCCAACGTTACAATTACAAACCATGACAGTCTCAATACTGCAGGATTTGTCTGAGATACTATGAGTGACGCTGATCTATTACTTTTAAATACAATAAAAAAAAGTGACAGAATAAATGGGGGAAATCAAGTAAATCACTTACCTGCCAACTATGCAGTTCACTAACCTGACAGTGTGACTGGGAAGAGTCAGTCAGTCCTGGCCTGGCACTTTCTTGATGTTCCCGGAGAGAGCAATGGACCCCAGGTGGCTCAGGTGAAGCTCATCTCTGCGGTAGAGGACCGGACACAGCCAAAAGCTCTTCCAGTTCTCTATGAAGTCAGCGCAGATGGACCTGTCCCGCAGCCAGCAGTAGAGCGAGAAGAGCAGGGGGAAAGTGCTCGCTCATCGGCAAGTGGGCAGGGGACAGAAGACGATGATCCTGGTGTCTGGCTGTTTACGAACAGTGTCCAGAAGCGTATGGCAGTGCTTCTTCATGCAGAGAATAGTGGAGAACGATGGTGCAAAAGCCACCGGCTGACATCCAGGACAGGGTACCTGGAAAACAAGAGACCATGGCATTACTCTTTAGGGTCAATACTTCAGTATTTTACAGAAGAATCTCAAACAGTGAGAACAACGCCCTGAGGAGTCGTCCTCGGTTATGGAGTAGGTGAAGAGCTGAGGAACTCTAACCAGTTAGCAGAGGCCAAAACGACTGTGGTGGTGGAAGAGTCCTCGGCTTTTCACAGCCACGCTGGCACTTCCAGGCCCTCTCAGGCGCGGGAGAGGAGACGACGACCTTCTGTGTCCGCCTCACTGGTAAAGCTGGAATTAAGATGGTCACATTGGAGGAGACACAGGCAGCCTCCAGCCTAGTCTTCCGTCGGTGGAGTTTGGACTGCCTCTACAACAGCAGCTGGATCTGCCGTAACAGCTTGACGACCTCCTAGAGAGCTCGTTCCTCTGTGGTCGCTTCTGAGTAAAACACAGACGACGGTCAGTGAGACAGTACTGTACAGTAACAGGGAGCAGAGAGCACAAGGATCACAACGAGAAGACAAAGCTAATATAAAGAAAACAAAGCCACAAAAATACAGTACCAAGTTCCCCATTAAAGAGTACAATAGGCTTTATTACCTGAATGTGGTCAATGATCACAATGGTGATGGTTGCAGTGTTACAATATTCAAACAGCATGAAATCCTTGTTCACTGTAATTATGATGCTTCACATTATGCAGTAGAGAGCATGAAGATCAAGGGTAAGATTGATAAACTGAACTGTGAAGTCTGCAGACAAGAGAAATCTGCTCAGAGTAGAAACAGAACCTGATGCTCGAGCAAAAGCAGTACTTGAACTAGTACATACTGACCTAGCTGCTCCTATAGATCCAGTGTCCAAAAGAGGGTTGTAGATCCACTCTGGTGCTTACTGAGGATTACTCAGGTGCAGTCTGTGTACTTCCTGAAAATGAAGGGTGAAACTGTAAAAGCTACTAGTGAGTGATAGTACACACTATCCCAAGACTGAGAGGAAGGCACCTCAGTACTTAGCTGACTGATTCAGATATTGGAGATCAGCCACTGACCAACACTGACTACTGCTACAGGGTCTGTAATGAACCACAGAGCTTTAAAGAGATTTAGCTAAATCAACATTCTGGGTTGAGGCTATGAAAGAGGATAGGACTTCCCTCATTGAAAATGACACATTTACTCTGACCCCTCTCCCAGAAGCTGAGCATGCTGTGAGGGGAAGGTGGGTCCAAGATTAAAAACTGTAGATGGAGCAGAAACGTTATCTAGATGAAAGTGGCTTTACACTGAAATCATGAGGATAACACTGATAATCTGGGTCAATGATCATTTACCAGTTTTCCTACTCTTAGGATGGAAGCAGCAGCAACACAATCCCTGAATATTAAGAGTAGTAGTACTGAATGATGTTGTAGAAAAAGAATGATCAATTCTATTAAGATTTTTAAAGCAGATTTTCTGACTCTCCAATTACAAACCATGCAGAGATAGTGTCGATACTGCAGGGTTTGTTTGAGCAGTAGTTGGCCGCTATTGTGTTGCTTGGTGCTTGCTATATTGTTGCAATGGTGTCACCGGAGGTTGCCATGGTGTGCTAATTTGTTCCTAGGTGGTTACGATGGTGTCCAGGTTGTTGCTATGGTGTCATAGGTGGTTGCTATTGTGTTAGATGGTATGTATGAAGTATGTGTATGTACAGCAATGAAGTGTGGAAGGGGTGGATCATTGCAGAACCGTAACACAGCAGGGCAGTGGAGAGTCAGGCTGAGTGAATTATATATATGCTAATGATATATATATTATAGCTAATGAGAAAGCTAGCATAGCAACAGAACTAAGCCATTCCCAAACTAAATGAACAGCAGCTTACTTTGTGTCACAGACTCTAAATTAAAGGCACCCACAGACTGACCAGTCAATGGCAGCTGATGACCCCAGGGTGAGAGGTGTGTACCCCCCATTCCAACAGCAAACAGTGTTAATCAGACTCCAGAAGAGGTTCAAGAGTCTTAAACTGATGCTCAAGATGGTTCTGAAACAGAGGGAGACCGACATAGTACACACTTTTCAAAGAGAGATAGGAAATCACCTCAGTACTTAGCTGACTGGGTGTCAGATACTGAAGATCAGACACTGATCAGTTTAAGCTTCGTTTTAAGCAGTCACGTTTCAAGCACCTCAATTCCCCGTTCCCACTGTAGACCTGAGCATAACGAGCTGAATATAAACGGACATATGAAAGATTACATAAAAACTAATCTTAAATTAAGAGAACAAACACAGGCAGACATCACTGTATGGTGCTCCTGTTTCAGTTTGGAAAAAGCTTATGGACACACAAGTGACTCAGGCAATAGAGGTGAAGCTGAGAAGCCTCGACCCATCTCCCAGAAGCTCCCATAAAAGAGTAAAAATTTAGCTCTGTACGACATTAAGTCATCAGAAAGTTTTCAGAAGATCACTAATTTGGATCTACAGCCAAAAACCCCTCACTGGTTCATATAATGGCTAAAAAACTCCATACTCCAGAATTTCCATACAAGGGAAGAAACACTGCAAACAGGCCTAGCAGATAAACCTTGCCATCTAAGCTAACAGACATGGAGGGATGAAGAGCCTTTCTGTGCTTTGAAAATGGACATCTCCGAGCTTCTCTGGTCAGAACTAAGGTCCACACTCGCTGAAGAGTTCGAAGGCATAAGAGCAAAACCGCAGAAGTAGTGAGTAACATAACTCTGCTCCGACTTTTAATCACTGTATAATAATAAGAAAAGGAATAACAATATACAGTGCATTAAGATATGAAGTAGGAGTGTGAGTAAGTGCTGGACAGAGATAATGAAGAGCTATAGCTAATGTAGGAGCAGGTTATGAAGTAGGAGTGAGAGTAGATGCTGGACATATGTTCAGTGTTAATGTTAAAGTCCATGCTGAGAAGAGGGACAGGCCTGATACCAAGACACCGGAACAATACCAAAAAAAGAGCAACTCCAGGCAGGCAGTTCAGGATATGAGGAGAGAAAAAGATGAAGATTAGAACAAGCTTTACGTTTAGTGAGAGACCTGTAGCAGAAATAGTTAGAGACACAACCACAATAATAGTAATAAAAAGCCTGTAATCAGAGCAGGACAGAACAGTGGTGAAATGTAATCAGAGCAGGACAGAACACAGAACTGGAGAGTTCTCTGAAAGCTGGTGTAAAGAGAGTTTTTCATCTAGATTTAAAGACTGAGAGTGTGTCTGATTCCCGGATATTAACAGGGAGGTTGTTCCAAAGTTGGGAGCTTTATAAAAGCTCCTGCACCGTTTTTTCTAATATGTGGGACTGATAATAGGCCAGCATCTTGCCAGCGGAGTGTACGTGGAAGGTTGCTAGGTGTAAGAAGTTCCTCCAGATAATGTGGGGTCAGACCATTGAGAGATTAATAATAACTGAATTTAACTGGTAACCAGTATAAGGATGAAAGAACTGGACTAATATGATAAAATTTCCTAGCTCTATTCAAACAGAGTCGCTGGAGGTCTGCTAAAGCACATTTGGACAAGCCAGCTTCATTTTGGAATAAGGTGCTGTGGACTTGCTACCCACAGTAAAATTTGGATGAGGTTCCATCATGCTGTGGGGCTGTGTGGCCAGTGCAGGTACTGGGAATCTTGTTAAAGTTGAGGGTCAAATGGATTCCAGTCAACATCAGCAGATTTAATTATTGCCCACTTTCTGTAAATCCTATAAACTTCATTTCACTTCTCAAATATCACTGTGTTCATCTGCTTTATGATGTATTTAACTGAAATTACTGATCTGAACAGCCAATGATTAATAAAGGAAAATCATTCAAAACAGAATTCATTTCCCAGCAAATCCTTACATTTAGAATGGGTTCCTCGCTGGGGTTCAAAATCCTCTTTCCAGACCGCTTACATTTTCTCCCACCTTATCCTATTCAGCATAGTCTGGTTCTGGTTCTGTAACTGTGAACTCAGGTTATCGCTGCTCTGATCTTCTAGACGTATTTTGCTGATCCCGCATACGGCTTCTGCCGCGTTGCCACTTTCCTGATCTGCTCGCTCTACAAAACAGTCTGATTTATGATTAAAACGAGCACATTCTCTCCTACCTTCAATCTCGCCTGCTCCAGAGTCGACTGCCTCAGTCCGACAGTACATTAACTGAGCTTGTAACAATGTCTCCTTATGTATTCATTTCATGTCTATTTGAACAGCCCTGAAAAATGCCATTTATTTCCAAAACCTTTACAATCTTTGAATTTTCTATTAAAAAAATAAATAAATGAATAAAAAAATCAGATCGCTTAACAAAATCCTCTAGGTTGAACAGTACTAAGAATTAAATCTCCTAAAATCTTGTCTGAATATTAAGATTCTCAGGGTTGTTCAAAACAGAATTTTTCAGGGATCCAAATTTATTAAAATTTGAAGTTTCTAAGATAACAGAGACTGAAATGATCTTGAGGCAATGCTTTGAACATCTTCGTCCTTTGAGTCCGGATCACTGCAAAAAGTCAGTGGTCTAAAACTAATGTGAAAATGAAAATATAAAAAAGGGATCCGGGTTAAAGTAACCTGAAGGTCTAAGAATACAGCATCTAGTCTCCTCCTGTTTATTCTAAATTGGTAAGACAAGCGGTCTAATTAATTTACTTACAGTCACCTCGGGTACAGAGTGTCAGAGTCAGTAGAGCGCCTGAATTGACTCAGAATCACTCATTGGGATGACGGCGGCCGCCTCTGTCGGTTTCTGATCCTGTCTCTGAAAACTCTGGACCCAGAGGAATATTGGGATCTCTGTGGAACCTCCAAAACTGTGGTAGTGGGATTTGCTTCTCGGTGCTTAAAGAATCAACTCGATCAGTCAGTCTTCGGAATGTAGAGAAACACTTTTATCCTGCAGTAAACGTAACGCCAGTGGAAAGCAAGGTGGGGAAAAAAAACAAAACAACAACCTTGTATTAAAGCAGCAATAGGTGGAGGATCCATCTGTTCATCAATATATTTACTGAACGGTGGTAAAATATTGTAGATAACTCTCCTCCTATATGTTTAAACACATTATAATTCAGTTTAAAATAGTGCATTTCTTACACTGGACTAAGGCAAGACTGGCAGAATTGGTTTAAAACATGAATCTAATGTGAGATAGATTTCAAACAGAATCAACAACACAGGCACACGTTCTGGTTTTGTCTAAAAATGACGGTCGTTTGGAATTATGTTTTCTACTTCTTTTCAGGAGTCTTCAAACAGCCGATCCAGCCTTCCCCTACAACAGCAATATTCGGGGGGCTTTATCTGGGGAAATCTTGTTGAAAAGGTTCTGGCTAAGACTACTTAGATTACTTAAAGGGAAAGAGAAAACCCTCCTACCTAAAACTGGGTGCAGTGGTGAATTTAATACTACTTGGCAACTGGTCTTGACTTAAATAGACAATATGGACTCTGCAGAATTTTAAATGGTGAAATAGATTTTAAAATGGGTGCTAAGCAGCCAATTATCAGTCACTTACATTTACTCTTACCCTTTGCGTTTCTTTGGACACTTGTATGAGCTTTTATAACTTCATATTCAGAAATTACCTGTATTTTTACAGTTAGAGTTTTAAGTTCATCATAAATACAGAAACTCAGCTTCCAGGAGACCCTGTGTGAACCTATTTTATGACCCCCACCAATGTAATAAACAGACCTACACCCTTGATTTAGTTTCACAGAGATCTAGTGAATTAAGGTGGTTCACTTCAGATGGGTCTGGACATGTACTGGCTTAAGCAGAGGTTTGGAGTCTGACTGTTTGAAGCAGTGGACAGGTGTCCTATACAGATAACGAGGTCAAACAGGTGCCATTAACACAGGTAACAAGTGGAGGACAGAAGAGCTTCAGGTCAGTGAGAGCCAGAAATCTTGACTAGTCCAGAAAAACCTATTTACCATAATTTACAAATAAATTCTTCATAAATCCTACAATGTGATTTCCTGGATTTTTTTTATTTTTTATTTTGTCTCTCATAGTTGAAATGAACCTATGATAAATTACAGACCTCTCTTATCTTTCTAAGTAAGAGAACTTTTTCCAACGTTACAATTACAAACCATGACCGTCTCAACACTGCAGAATTTGTCTCAGATACTATGAGTGACACTGATATTACTTTTTAATACAAGCAGAAAAGTGATAGAATAAATGGGTGGAATCAAGTAAATCATGTAAATCACTCACCTGCCAACTATGCAGTTCACTAACCTGATAGTGTGACTGGGAAGGGTCAGTCAGTCCTGGCCTGGCACCTTCTTGATGCTCCTGGAGAGAACGATGGACCCCAGGCGGCACAGGTGAAGCTCATCTCTGAGGTAGAGGACCAGACGCAGCCAAAAGCTCTCCCAGCTGTCCACAAAGTCAGAGCAGACGGACCTGTCCCACAGCCAGCAGTGGAGCGAGAAGAGCTGAGGAAACGGCTCCCTCACTGGTCTATAAGTGGTCAGGGGGCTGAAGATGATGATCCTGATGTCTGGCTTTTCCCGAACAGTGTCCAGAAGCGTACGGCAGTGCTTCTTCAGGACCACGCTGCATCAGGAGGAGAACGATGGTGCCAAAGCCACCTGGCAACATCCAGGAAGCGAGCACCTGGTAAAAAGGAGAACGTGGCGTTACTCTTTAGGGTGGATACTTTGAGGGTTTTACAGAAGAATCTTCAACAGTGAGAACACCGCCCTGAGGAGTCTTCCTCTGTGAAGGAGCAGGTGAAGAGCTGAGGTCCTTGAACCAGTTAGCAGAGGTGAGAACTTGCTGTGGTGGAAGAGCCCTCTGCTTTTTCCAGCCACACAGACAGTTCCAGGCTCTCTCAGATGTGGGAGCGGAGACGACAACCCACTGTGTCTGTGGCGCCGGTAGTGTTGGAATTAAGATGGTCACGTTAGAGGAGTCACGGGCAGCCTCCAGCCTCGTCAGTGAAGTTTGACTGCCTCTAAAACAGCAGCTGGATCGACCGTACAAGCTTGACGACCTCCTGGAGAGCTCGTACCTGAGCAGTCGGACAGAAACAGACAGAAACGCAATAACAGGGAGCAGAGAGCACAAGGATTACAACAACTGGCTCAGATAAAGACAAAGCCACAAATGTGGTACCAAGTTCCCCATTAAAGAGTACAATAGGCTTTATTACCTGAATGTGGTCAATGATCACAGTGGTGATGGTTGCAGTGTTACAATATTCAAACAGCATGAAATCCTTGTTCACTGTAATTATGATGTTTCACATTATGCAGTAGAGAGCATGAAGATCAAGGGTAAGCTTGATCAACTGAACTGTGAAGTCTGCAGACAAGAGAAATCTGCTCAGAGTAGAAACAGAACTTGATGCACAAGCAAAAGCAGTACTTGAACTAGTACATACTGACCTAGCTGCTCCTATAGATCCAGTGGGGGTGGGGAGGGCAACTCCAGACAAGCAGTTCCAGACAGGCAGCTCAGGACATGAGGGGAGAGAGAGAAAAAGATGAAGATTAGAACAAGCTTTACGTTTAGTGAGAAACCTGTAGCAGAAATAGTTAGAGACACAACCACAATAATAGTAATAAAAAGCCTGTTATCAGAGCAGGAGAGAACAGTGGTGAAATGTAATCAGAGCAGGACAGAACACAGAACTGGAGAGTTCTCTGAAAGCTGGTGTAAAGAGAGAAGTTTTTCATCTAGATTTAAAGACTGAGAGTGTGTCTGATTCCTGGATATTAACAGGGAGCTTATTCCAAAGTTGGAGCTTTATAAAAGGACGCTCTTCCTCCTGCACTGTTTTGTCTAATATGTGGGACTGATAATAGGCCAGCATCTTGCGAGCGGAGTGTACGTGGAGGGCTGTAAGGTGTAAGAAGTTCCTCCAGATAATGTGGGGTCAGACCATTGAGAGACTAATGTTAGAAGTATTTTATAATCTGTACTGAATTTAACAGCTAACCAGTGTAAGGATGAAAGAACTGGACTAATATGATCAGATTTCCTAGCTCTAGTTCGTACCCTGGCAGCAGCATTCTGAACAAGCTGGAGCTTATGAAGAGATTTACCTGGACTTCCAGCCTACAGCACTGCAGTAGTCCAGCCTTGAGGTTCTGAGGGTGCCCAAATTTATGCACCTACCTAATTTTGTTTGAATAATTATTGCACACTTTCTAAAAATCCTATAAACTTCATTTCTCTTCTCAAATATCACTGTGTTCATCTGCTTTATGATATATTTAACTGAAATTACTGATCAGCACAACCAATGATTTATAAAGGAAAATCATCAAAATTATCAGGGGTGCCCAAACTTTTTCATACCACTGAAAAAGGTATTACCCAATTTCACCTTCACGGGACTGCAGAAATGTTCCGAGAGTGGTAAGCCTGAAACATCCACTGTTAGAATTGTGTCCCTACTGACGGATAGGGGTACTGAAGTTTAAGTGTTTCTTTGCTGCTTTGGACATCTTCGTCCTTTGAGTCCGGATCACATCAAAAAATCAATGGTCTAAAATAAATATGAAAATTAAAATATCAAAAGGGATCCGGGTTAAAGTAACCTGACGGTCTAAGAATATGGCGACCCGTATTTCTTAAGACAAACGATCTAATTTATTTACTTAGTCACCTCGGGTACAGAGTCTCAGAGTCAGTAGAGCGTCTGAATTGACTCAGAATCACTCATTGGGATGACGGCGGCCGCCTCTGTCGCTTTCTGATCCTGTCTCTGAAAACTCTGGACCCAGAGGAATATTGGGATCTCGGTGGAACCTCCAAAACTGTGATAGTCTGATTTACTTTTCTGCGCATTGTTTCAAAGTAACAAAACGTACAAGACAAGAAAACCAGATTCACCATTTGACATTTTTTGACTGATGGAATTTGGCTTCCCTCTGTAACTCAGCTGTGCTGTGAACACACGTGCCTGGAGCGGTGGGCAAAAGTTAGTAAAGGTCTTGCTAAAGAGTGGCAGTTTGCAGAGCCCAGGGATCGAACACACAATGCTGTCAAATAGCCAGGAGCTCTAAACGCTGATCCACCACTGGCCCCTACAGCCACCACTGGCCCCTACAAAATCTAATAATATTTTTAAAGCAGATTTTCCGACGTTACAACTACAAACCATGACAGTCTCAATACTGCAGGATTTGTCTGAAATACTATGAGTGACACTGATATTACTTTTCAATATAAGCAGAAAAGTGACAGATTAAATGGGTGGAATCAAGTAAATCATGTAAATCACTTACCTGCCAACTACGCAGTTCACTAACCTGACCGTGTGACTGGCAAGGGCCAGTCAGTCCTGGCCTTAAACCTTCTTGATGTTCCTGGAGAGAACGAT
>NC_132890.1:13504816-13514816 GCF_030463535.1 Salminus brasiliensis | reverse complement strand
AACTGTCTTGGCTCCTTTTATTTACACCCCTAAATTCCACATACTAAGGTACAACAGGAATACGGGATAAATGCAGAGGCTACTTCCTACCAATATGGAAGCCGGGCAAAAAAAAAAAAAGAAAAAAGCTCACGCTAGCACGCCGGGCGAAGCATCGCTCTGAGGTGAGTTGCGAGTCGCAGGGATGCCGGTGAAGCAGGCTCGGGCTGAGTGGGCCAGCCAGCCTTTTGACTTAGGGAAGTGGCGTCGCCATGTCAAGTTCAAAGAGCTCTGTGAAGCTTTAGGGGGACAAAAGAACAACTGTTGTAGATGCAGGCAGGTCTGGGAGGAGAATTTTTAAAAAACTCAATACAACTGGAAATCAGCCCCCCGAAACGAGAACGGGGACCCATGAATGGCGGCCCATGACTTGAGGTTGCGTGTAACGGTGAAATAAACATCACGGCTGTGACGAAACGGTGCTGTTATTGCCCCACGGCTCACTCCCTTTCGTGATGTGTTGCTTTAATGTGACCTAAGTAAGTGATCTAAATTAGCAGGTGTTTTTTTGTTTGTTTGTTTGTTTTTAACAGCAAATATTGGGCTTGTCCCACCCATGAGCTGCAACTGTGATTGGTTGTAGTTCTGCTCTGCGTTGACATCCTGTAACAGACTTTCCCCCCCATGTTGTCAGTTTCCTCAAACGTACACTGACCCCTACTGGCAGGCTTGGGTTACTTTTATCCACAGCATTCCCTCCACAGAGTTCTTGTTGAATATTTTACAGTGTTTTGTTTTGAGAGCAACTGGCTATAATTAAGCCAAACTGCAACTGATTGGTTTCCATCCCATGGCAGGCCATGCAGGTGGGCTTAAACGGCATCTGACGCTGAAATGTTTCGACTCTGAAGACTCCAAAGGCCGTATGAAATGTAACACAAGGACGTACATGTAAAAGAAAGGGTAATGCGTTGTAGATTTGTGAAAGCGTAAAGTAAGATGGAGTAAAAGTAAGAAAAGCAAGTGAAAGAATGTGCATGTAAGTGCTTGAGGATGGCAAAAGCTTACAGCACCTGGTATTCCCAGGCGGTCTCCCATCCAAGTACTAACCAGGCCCGACCCTGCTTAGCTTCCGAGATCAGACGAGATCGGGCGTGCTCAGGGTGGTATGGCCGTAAGCGAGAGCACTGCTTCCACTCAGCCTATTTATAAGCATGCGGCAAAAGACGGCTGCCTTTTCCACACTACAGGGGACACACATTTACTCGCCCTCCTTTCTTACTTCCAAAGCAACCCCACCAAGCTCATTCAAACCAATCACACATTTCATTGCTCTCTCCTGTCCTCCTTCTCTTTTCACAAAAAAAATAAAACAACAAAACTTGCTCTTTTGGCTGACACTTGAACATTCAGCAACAAAGGCTAACGCCGGCCGCCAGACTCGGCCTTGTCAACATAAAAGTCACATAAGCCACATGAGTCGAATGGGCTTGTGAAACGGGACAATTACAAAATCACAAATCTTTCTCAACTGTCTTGGCTCCTTTTATTTACACCCCTAAATTCCACATACTAAGGTACAACAGGAATATGGGATAAATGCAGAGGCTACTTCCTACCAATATGGAAGCCGGGCAAAAAAAAAAAAAGAAAAAAGCTCACGCTAGCACGCCGGGCGAAGCATCGCTCTGAGGTGAGTTGCGAGTCGCAGGGATGCCGGTGAAGCAGGCTCGGGCTGAGTGGGCCAGCCAGCCTTTTGACTTAGGGAAGTGGCGTCGCCATGTCAAGTTCAAAGAGCTCTGTGAAGCTTTAGGGGGACAAAAGAACAACTGTTGTAGATGCAGGCAGGTCTGGGAGGAGAATTTTAAAAAAACTCAATACAACTGGAAATCAGCCCCCCGAAACGAGAACGGGGACCCATGAATGGCGGCCCATGACTTGAGGTTGCGTGTAACGGTGAAATAAACATCACGGCTGTGACGAAACGGTGCTGTTATTGCCCCACGGCTCACTCCCTTTTGTGATGTGTTGCTTTAATGTGACCTAAGTAAGTGATCTAAATTAGCAGGTGTTTTTTTGTTTGTTTGTTTGTTTTTAACAGCAAATATTGGGCTTGTCCCACCCATGAGCTGCAACTGTGATTGGTTGTAGTTCTGCTCTGCGTTGACATCCTGTAACAGACTTTCCCCCCCATGTTGTCAGTTTCCTCAAACGTACACTGACCCCTACTGGCAGGCTTGGGTTACTTTTATCCACAGCATTCCCTCCACAGAGTTCTTGTTGAATATTTTCCAGTGTTTTGTTTTGAGAGCAACTGGCTATAATTAAGCCAAACTGCAACTGATTGGTTTCCATCCCATGGCAGGCCATGCAGGTGGGCTTAAACGGCATCTGACGCTGAAATGTTTCGACTCTGAAGACTCCAAAGGCCGTATGAAATGTAACACAAGGACGTACATGTAAAAGAAAGGGTAATGCGTTGTAGATTTGTGAAAGCGTAAAGTAAGATGGAGTAAAAGTAAGAAAAGCAAGTGAAAGAATGTGCATGTAAGTGCTTGAGGATGGCAAAAGCTTACAGCACCTGGTATTCCCAGGCTGTCTCCCATCCAAGTACTAACCAGGCCCGACCCTGCTTAGCTTCCGAGATCAGACGAGATCGGGCGTGCTCAGGGTGGTATGGCCGTAAGCGAGAGCACTGCTTCCACTCAGCCTATTTATAAGCATGCGGCAAAAGACGGCTGCCTTTTCCACACTACAGGGGACACACATTTACTCGCCCTCCTTTCTTACTTCCAAAGCAACCCCACCAAGCTCATTCAAACCAATCACACATTTCATTGCTCTCTCCTGTCCTCCTTCTCTTTTCACAAAAAAAATAAAACAACAAAACTTGCTCTTTTGGCTGACACTTGAACATTCAGCAACAAAGGCTAACGCCGGCCGCCAGACTCGGCCTTGTCAACATAAAAGTCACATAAGCCACATGAGTCGAATGGGCTTGTGAAACGGGACAATTACAAAATCACAAATCTTTCTCAACTGTCTTGGCTCCTTTTATTTACACCCCTAAATTCCACATACTAAGGTACAACAGGAATACGGGATAAATGCAGAGGCTACTTCCTACCAATATGGAAGCCGGGCAAAAAAAAAAAAAGAAAAAAGCTCACGCTAGCACGCCGGGCGAAGCATCGCTCTGAGGTGAGTTGCGAGTCGCAGGGATGCCGGTGAAGCAGGCTCGGGCTGAGTGGGCCAGCCAGCCTTTTGACTTAGGGAAGTGGCGTCGCCATGTCAAGTTCAAAGAGCTCTGTGAAGCTTTAGGGGGACAAAAGAACAACTGTTGTAGATGCAGGCAGGTCTGGGAGGAGAATTTTAAAAAAACTCAATACAACTGGAAATCAGCCCCCCGAAACGAGAACGGGGACCCATGAATGGCGGCCCATGACTTGAGGTTGCGTGTAACGGTGAAATAAACATCACGGCTGTGACGAAACGGTGCTGTTATTGCCCCACGGCTCACTCCCTTTCGTGATGTGTTGCTTTAATGTGACCTAAGTAAGTGATCTAAATTAGCAGGTGTTTTTTTGTTTGTTTGTTTGTTTTTAACAGCAAATATTGGGCTTGTCCCACCCATGAGCTGCAACTGTGATTGGTTGTAGTTCTGCTCTGCGTTGACATCCTGTAACAGACTTTCCCCCCCATGTTGTCAGTTTCCTCAAACGTACACTGACCCCTACTGGCAGGCTTGGGTTACTTTTATCCACAGCATTCCCTCCACAGAGTTCTTGTTGAATATTTTACAGTGTTTTGTTTTGAGAGCAACTGGCTATAATTAAGCCAAACTGCAACTGATTGGTTTCCATCCCATGGCAGGCCATGCAGGTGGGCTTAAACGGCATCTGACGCTGAAATGTTTCGACTCTGAAGACTCCAAAGGCCGTATGAAATGTAACACAAGGACGTACATGTAAAAGAAAGGGTAATGCGTTGTAGATTTGTGAAAGCGTAAAGTAAGATGGAGTAAAAGTAAGAAAAGCAAGTGAAAGAATGTGCATGTAAGTGCTTGAGGATGGCAAAAGCTTACAGCACCTGGTATTCCTAGGCAGTCTCCCATCCAAGTACTAACCAGGCCCGACCCTGCTTAGCAGCCGAGATCAGCCGAGATCGGGCGTGCTCAGGGTGGTATGGCCGTAAGCGAGAGCACTGCTTCCGCTCAGCCTATTTATAAGCATGCGGCAAAAGACGGCTGCCTTTTCCACACTACAGGGGACACACATTTACTCGCCCTCCTTTCTTACTTCCAAAGCAACCCCACCAAGCTCATTCAAACCAATCACACATTTCATTGCTCTCTCCTGTCCTCCTTCTCTTTTCACAAAAAAAATAAAACAACAAAACTTGCTCTTTTGGCTGACACTTGAACATTCAGCAACAAAGGCTAACGCCGGCCGCCAGACTCGGCCTTGTCAACATAAAAGTCACATAAGCCACATGAGTCGAATGGGCTTGTGAAACGGGACAATTACAAAATCACAAATCTTTCTCAACTGTCTTGGCTCCTTTTATTTACACCCCTAAATTCCACATACTAAGGTACAACAGGAATATGGGATAAATGCAGAGGCTACTTCCTACCAATATGGAAGCCGGGCAAAAAAAAAAAAAGAAAAAAGCTCACGCTAGCACGCCGGGCGAAGCATCGCTCTGAGGTGAGTTGCGAGTCGCAGGGATGCCGGTGAAGCAGGCTCGGGCTGAGTGGGCCAGCCAGCCTTTTGACTTAGGGAAGTGGCGTCGCCATGTCAAGTTCAAAGAGCTCTGTGAAGCTTTAGGGGGACAAAAGAACAACTGTTGTAGATGCAGGCAGGTCTGGGAGGAGAATTTTAAAAAAACTCAATACAACTGGAAATCAGCCCCCCGAAACGAGAACGGGGACCCATGAATGGCGGCCCATGACTTGAGGTTGCGTGTAACGGTGAAATAAACATCACGGCTGTGACGAAACGGTGCTGTTATTGCCCCACGGCTCACTCCCTTTCGTGATGTGTTGCTTTAATGTGACCTAAGTAAGTGATCTAAATTAGCAGGTGTTTTTTTGTTTGTTTGTTTGTTTTTAACAGCAAATATTGGGCTTGTCCCACCCATGAGCTGCAACTGTGATTGGTTGTAGTTCTGCTCTGCGTTGACATCCTGTAACAGACTTTCCCCCCCATGTTGTCAGTTTCCTCAAACGTACACTGACCCCTACTGGCAGGCTTGGGTTACTTTTATCCACAGCATTCCCTCCACAGAGTTCTTGTTGAATATTTTACAGTGTTTTGTTTTGAGAGCAACTGGCTATAATTAAGCCAAACTGCAACTGATTGGTTTCCATCCCATGGCAGGCCATGCAGGTGGGCTTAAACGGCATCTGACGCTGAAATGTTTCGACTCTGAAGACTCCAAAGGCCGTATGAAATGTAACACAAGGACGTACATGTAAAAGAAAGGGTAATGCGTTGTAGATTTGTGAAAGCGTAAAGTAAGATGGAGTAAAAGTAAGAAAAGCAAGTGAAAGAATGTGCATGTAAGTGCTTGAGGATGGCAAAAGCTTACAGCACCTGGTATTCCCAGGCGGTCTCCCATCCAAGTACTAACCAGGCCCGACCCTGCTTAGCAGCCGAGATCAGACGAGATCGGGCGTGCTCAGGGTGGTATGGCCGTAAGCGAGAGCACTGCTTCCACTCAGCCTATTTATAAGCATGCGGCAAAAGACGGCTGCCTTTTCCACACTACAGGGGACACACATTTACTCGCCCTCCTTTCTTACTTCCAAAGCAACCCCACCAAGCTCATTCAAACCAATCACACATTTCATTGCTCTCTCCTGTCCTCCTTCTCTTTTCACAAAAAAAATAAAACAACAAAACTTGCTCTTTTGGCTGACACTTGAACATTCAGCAACAAAGGCTAACGCCGGCCGCCAGACTCGGCCTTGTCAACATAAAAGTCACATAAGCCACATGAGTCGAATGGGCTTGTGAAACGGGACAATTACAAAATCACAAATCTTTCTCAACTGTCTTGGCTCCTTTTATTTACACCCCTAAATTCCACATACTAAGGTACAACAGGAATACGGGATAAATGCAGAGGCTACTTCCTACCAATATGGAAGCCGGGCAAAAAAAAAAAAAGAAAAAAGCTCACGCTAGCACGCCGGGCGAAGCATCGCTCTGAGGTGAGTTGCGAGTCGCAGGGATGCCGGTGAAGCAGGCTCGGGCTGAGTGGGCCAGCCAGCCTTTTGACTTAGGGAAGTGGCGTCGCCATGTCAAGTTCAAAGAGCTCTGTGAAGCTTTAGGGGGACAAAAGAACAACTGTTGTAGATGCAGGCAGGTCTGGGAGGAGAATTTTAAAAAAACTCAATACAACTGGAAATCAGCCCCCCGAAACGAGAACGGGGACCCATGAATGGCGGCCCATGACTTGAGGTTGCGTGTAACGGTGAAATAAACATCACGGCTGTGACGAAACGGTGCTGTTATTGCCCCACGGCTCACTCCCTTTCGTGATGTGTTGCTTTAATGTGACCTAAGTAAGTGATCTAAATTAGCAGGTGTTTTTTTGTTTGTTTGTTTGTTTTTAACAGCAAATATTGGGCTTGTCCCACCCATGAGCTGCAACTGTGATTGGTTGTAGTTCTGCTCTGCGTTGACATCCTGTAACAGACTTTCCCCCCCATGTTGTCAGTTTCCTCAAACGTACACTGACCCCTACTGGCAGGCTTGGGTTACTTTTATCCACAGCATTCCCTCCACAGAGTTCTTGTTGAATATTTTCCAGTGTTTTGTTTTGAGAGCAACTGGCTATAATTAAGCCAAACTGCAACTGATTGGTTTCCATCCCATGGCAGGCCATGCAGGTGGGCTTAAACGGCATCTGACGCTGAAATGTTTCGACTCTGAAGACTCCAAAGGCCGTATGAAATGTAACACAAGGACGTACATGTAAAAGAAAGGGTAATGCGTTGTAGATTTGTGAAAGCGTAAAGTAAGATGGAGTAAAAGTAAGAAAAGCAAGTGAAAGAATGTGCATGTAAGTGCTTGAGGATGGCAAAAGCTTACAGCACCTGGTATTCCCAGGCGGTCTCCCATCCAAGTACTAACCAGGCCCGACCCTGCTTAGCTTCCGAGATCAGACGAGATCGGGCGTGCTCAGGGTGGTATGGCCGTAAGCGAGAGCACTGCTTCCACTCAGCCTATTTATAAGCATGCGGCAAAAGACGGCTGCCTTTTCCACACTACAGGGGACACACATTTACTCGCCCTCCTTTCTTACTTCCAAAGCAACCCCACCAAGCTCATTCAAACCAATCACACATTTCATTGCTCTCTCCTGTCCTCCTTCTCTTTTCACAAAAAAAATAAAACAACAAAACTTGCTCTTTTGGCTGACACTTGAACATTCAGCAACAAAGGCTAACGCCGGCCGCCAGACTCGGCCTTGTCAACATAAAAGTCACATAAGCCACATGAGTCGAATGGGCTTGTGAAACGGGACAATTACAAAATCACAAATCTTTCTCAACTGTCTTGGCTCCTTTTATTTACACCCCTAAATTCCACATACTAAGGTACAACAGGAATATGGGATAAATGCAGAGGCTACTTCCTACCAATATGGAAGCCGGGCAAAAAAAAAAAAAGAAAAAAGCTCACGCTAGCACGCCGGGCGAAGCATCGCTCTGAGGTGAGTTGCGAGTCGCAGGGATGCCGGTGAAGCAGGCTCGGGCTGAGTGGGCCAGCCAGCCTTTTGACTTAGGGAAGTGGCGTCGCCATGTCAAGTTCAAAGAGCTCTGTGAAGCTTTAGGGGGACAAAAGAACAACTGTTGTAGATGCAGGCAGGTCTGGGAGGAGAATTTTAAAAAAACTCAATACAACTGGAAATCAGCCCCCCGAAACGAGAACGGGGACCCATGAATGGCGGCCCATGACTTGAGGTTGCGTGTAACGGTGAAATAAACATCACGGCTGTGACGAAACGGTGCTGTTATTGCCCCACGGCTCACTCCCTTTTGTGATGTGTTGCTTTAATGTGACCTAAGTAAGTGATCTAAATTAGCAGGTGTTTTTTTGTTTGTTTGTTTGTTTTTAACAGCAAATATTGGGCTTGTCCCACCCATGAGCTGCAACTGTGATTGGTTGTAGTTCTGCTCTGCGTTGACATCCTGTAACAGACTTTCCCCCCCATGTTGTCAGTTTCCTCAAACGTACACTGACCCCTACTGGCAGGCTTGGGTTACTTTTATCCACAGCATTCCCTCCACAGAGTTCTTGTTGAATATTTTCCAGTGTTTTGTTTTGAGAGCAACTGGCTATAATTAAGCCAAACTGCAACTGATTGGTTTCCATCCCATGGCAGGCCATGCAGGTGGGCTTAAACGGCATCTGACGCTGAAATGTTTCGACTCTGAAGACTCCAAAGGCCGTATGAAATGTAACACAAGGACGTACATGTAAAAGAAAGGGTAATGCGTTGTAGATTTGTGAAAGCGTAAAGTAAGATGGAGTAAAAGTAAGAAAAGCAAGTGAAAGAATGTGCATGTAAGTGCTTGAGGATGGCAAAAGCTTACAGCACCTGGTATTCCCAGGCTGTCTCCCATCCAAGTACTAACCAGGCCCGACCCTGCTTAGCTTCCGAGATCAGACGAGATCGGGCGTGCTCAGGGTGGTATGGCCGTAAGCGAGAGCACTGCTTCCACTCAGCCTATTTATAAGCATGCGGCAAAAGACGGCTGCCTTTTCCACACTACAGGGGACACACATTTACTCGCCCTCCTTTCTTACTTCCAAAGCAACCCCACCAAGCTCATTCAAACCAATCACACATTTCATTGCTCTCTCCTGTCCTCCTTCTCTTTTCACAAAAAAAATAAAACAACAAAACTTGCTCTTTTGGCTGACACTTGAACATTCAGCAACAAAGGCTAACGCCGGCCGCCAGACTCGGCCTTGTCAACATAAAAGTCACATAAGCCACATGAGTCGAATGGGCTTGTGAAACGGGACAATTACAAAATCACAAATCTTTCTCAACTGTCTTGGCTCCTTTTATTTACACCCCTAAATTCCACATACTAAGGTACAACAGGAATACGGGATAAATGCAGAGGCTACTTCCTACCAATATGGAAGCCGGGCAAAAAAAAAAAAAGAAAAAAGCTCACGCTAGCACGCCGGGCGAAGCATCGCTCTGAGGTGAGTTGCGAGTCGCAGGGATGCCGGTGAAGCAGGCTCGGGCTGAGTGGGCCAGCCAGCCTTTTGACTTAGGGAAGTGGCGTCGCCATGTCAAGTTCAAAGAGCTCTGTGAAGCTTTAGGGGGACAAAAGAACAACTGTTGTAGATGCAGGCAGGTCTGGGAGGAGAATTTTAAAAAAACTCAATACAACTGGAAATCAGCCCCCCGAAACGAGAACGGGGACCCATGAATGGCGGCCCATGACTTGAGGTTGCGTGTAACGGTGAAATAAACATCACGGCTGTGACGAAACGGTGCTGTTATTGCCCCACGGCTCACTCCCTTTCGTGATGTGTTGCTTTAATGTGACCTAAGTAAGTGATCTAAATTAGCAGGTGTTTTTTTGTTTGTTTGTTTGTTTTTAACAGCAAATATTGGGCTTGTCCCACCCATGAGCTGCAACTGTGATTGGTTGTAGTTCTGCTCTGCGTTGACATCCTGTAACAGACTTTCCCCCCCATGTTGTCAGTTTCCTCAAACGTACACTGACCCCTACTGGCAGGCTTGGGTTACTTTTATCCACAGCATTCCCTCCACAGAGTTCTTGTTGAATATTTTACAGTGTTTTGTTTTGAGAGCAACTGGCTATAATTAAGCCAAACTGCAACTGATTGGTTTCCATCCCATGGCAGGCCATGCAGGTGGGCTTAAACGGCATCTGACGCTGAAATGTTTCGACTCTGAAGACTCCAAAGGCCGTATGAAATGTAACACAAGGACGTACATGTAAAAGAAAGGGTAATGCGTT
>NC_132890.1:13499816-13502316 GCF_030463535.1 Salminus brasiliensis | reverse complement strand
ACATCACGGCTGTGACGAAACGGTGCTGTTATTGCCCCACGGCTCACTCCCTTTCGTGATGTGTTGCTTTAATGTGACCTAAGTAAGTGATCTAAATTAGCAGGTGTTTTTTTGTTTGTTTGTTTGTTTTTAACAGCAAATATTGGGCTTGTCCCACCCATGAGCTGCAACTGTGATTGGTTGTAGTTCTGCTCTGCGTTGACATCCTGTAACAGACTTTCCCCCCCATGTTGTCAGTTTCCTCAAACGTACACTGACCCCTACTGGCAGGCTTGGGTTACTTTTATCCACAGCATTCCCTCCACAGAGTTCTTGTTGAATATTTTACAGTGTTTTGTTTTGAGAGCAACTGGCTATAATTAAGCCAAACTGCAACTGATTGGTTTCCATCCCATGGCAGGCCATGCAGGTGGGCTTAAACGGCATCTGACGCTGAAATGTTTCGACTCTGAAGACTCCAAAGGCCGTATGAAATGTAACACAAGGACGTACATGTAAAAGAAAGGGTAATGCGTTGTAGATTTGTGAAAGCGTAAAGTAAGATGGAGTAAAAGTAAGAAAAGCAAGTGAAAGAATGTGCATGTAAGTGCTTGAGGATGGCAAAAGCTTACAGCACCTGGTATTCCCAGGCGGTCTCCCATCCAAGTACTAACCAGGCCCGACCCTGCTTAGCTTCCGAGATCAGACGAGATCGGGCGTGCTCAGGGTGGTATGGCCGTAAGCGAGAGCACTGCTTCCACTCAGCCTATTTATAAGCATGCGGCAAAAGACGGCTGCCTTTTCCACACTACAGGGGACACACATTTACTCGCCCTCCTTTCTTACTTCCAAAGCAACCCCACCAAGCTCATTCAAACCAATCACACATTTCATTGCTCTCTCCTGTCCTCCTTCTCTTTTCACAAAAAAAATAAAACAACAAAACTTGCTCTTTTGGCTGACACTTGAACATTCAGCAACAAAGGCTAACGCCGGCCGCCAGACTCGGCCTTGTCAACATAAAAGTCACATAAGCCACATGAGTCGAATGGGCTTGTGAAACGGGACAATTACAAAATCACAAATCTTTCTCAACTGTCTTGGCTCCTTTTATTTACACCCCTAAATTCCACATACTAAGGTACAACAGGAATATGGGATAAATGCAGAGGCTACTTCCTACCAATATGGAAGCCGGGCAAAAAAAAAAAAAGAAAAAAGCTCACGCTAGCACGCCGGGCGAAGCATCGCTCTGAGGTGAGTTGCGAGTCGCAGGGATGCCGGTGAAGCAGGCTCGGGCTGAGTGGGCCAGCCAGCCTTTTGACTTAGGGAAGTGGCGTCGCCATGTCAAGTTCAAAGAGCTCTGTGAAGCTTTAGGGGGACAAAAGAACAACTGTTGTAGATGCAGGCAGGTCTGGGAGGAGAATTTTAAAAAAACTCAATACAACTGGAAATCAGCCCCCCGAAACGAGAACGGGGACCCATGAATGGCGGCCCATGACTTGAGGTTGCGTGTAACGGTGAAATAAACATCACGGCTGTGACGAAACGGTGCTGTTATTGCCCCACGGCTCACTCCCTTTTGTGATGTGTTGCTTTAATGTGACCTAAGTAAGTGATCTAAATTAGCAGGTGTTTTTTTGTTTGTTTGTTTGTTTTTAACAGCAAATATTGGGCTTGTCCCACCCATGAGCTGCAACTGTGATTGGTTGTAGTTCTGCTCTGCGTTGACATCCTGTAACAGACTTTCCCCCCCATGTTGTCAGTTTCCTCAAACGTACACTGACCCCTACTGGCAGGCTTGGGTTACTTTTATCCACAGCATTCCCTCCACAGAGTTCTTGTTGAATATTTTCCAGTGTTTTGTTTTGAGAGCAACTGGCTATAATTAAGCCAAACTGCAACTGATTGGTTTCCATCCCATGGCAGGCCATGCAGGTGGGCTTAAACGGCATCTGACGCTGAAATGTTTCGACTCTGAAGACTCCAAAGGCCGTATGAAATGTAACACAAGGACGTACATGTAAAAGAAAGGGTAATGCGTTGTAGATTTGTGAAAGCGTAAAGTAAGATGGAGTAAAAGTAAGAAAAGCAAGTGAAAGAATGTGCATGTAAGTGCTTGAGGATGGCAAAAGCTTACAGCACCTGGTATTCCCAGGCTGTCTCCCATCCAAGTACTAACCAGGCCCGACCCTGCTTAGCTTCCGAGATCAGACGAGATCGGGCGTGCTCAGGGTGGTATGGCCGTAAGCGAGAGCACTGCTTCCACTCAGCCTATTTATAAGCATGCGGCAAAAGACGGCTGCCTTTTCCACACTACAGGGGACACACATTTACTCGCCCTCCTTTCTTACTTCCAAAGCAACCCCACCAAGCTCATTCAAACCAATCACACATTTCATTGCTCTCTCCTGTCCTCCTTCTCTTTTCACAAAAAAAATAAAACAACAAAACTTGCTCTTTTGGCTGACACTTGAACATTCAGCAACAAAGGCTAACGCCGGCCGCCAGACTCGGCCTT